>NC_134484.1:133786097-133891097 GCF_040206685.1 Ascaphus truei | reverse complement strand
CTGACACACACACACACACACACACACACAAGCTCTATATACACACACACACACACACACACAAGCTCTATATACACACACACACACACACACACACATCAGCTCTACACTCACACTAACTGCTGCTACACATACAACAGCACAACACACACACACTGCAGCCACAATAAAAAATGCAGCCACTTACTAAACTTTGCACTCTCCCCCCCAGCTCTACACACAACACAGCACCTCTACAACCCCCCACCACACACACACACACACACACACACACACACACACACACACACACACACACACACACACACACACACACACACACACACACACACACACACACACACACACACACACAACACTGCACCTCTATACACAACACACTTACTTCTTTGCAGTCTCTCTCCCCTCCAATTCAACTGAATCTGCTCAGAAATTCTCAGTCAGCTCGGGAGGGGGAGGAGTCAAACCGTGGCTGATACTTTTTGACCAATCCCCTGCCATGTCTCAGAGCTTTTACTTAATTCAAACCAATCCCCTGCCCTGTCTCAGCTGTTCTGAAAGCTGATTGGCTGGAAATAAACAGATTGAAAACTGCATTTTGCAAACTGCTGAAATTCAGGGCATTACTGTGGATAAAGCCCGGAATTTTAACCAATCAGAGAACAGGGTTTTCAATAATGCCCTGAATTTTACTGCGTTAGCCTATAATATGAATTAAATGCATTGTAAAAGTAGTAGAAATTAACAAATCGTTACACAAAATGTCATCTTTATTTATATTCTGGTATACAAAAGCGTAAATTCCCACCATGTAAGGTCTATTAACATCGCACCAAGTGAAAAAGGAAAGGTTGCGAGTGGTCTATGATGAATGAAATAATTTTAAATAAACAGTGTAAGCTATTTTAGCTTAGCAAAATCCCATAAACAATGACATGATTGTGCTTCTTGAAATTGGTAATCAGGGTAGTTTATTGCAAGTTTTACATGAAGACATGAATGGACCGAAAACTGGTGCATTAATAAGGCTTGTTCTTTTTGGTTATCCGTTTCGCTGCAGTATTTTGGTTTCCAAAGTTGACAACTTCTACTGGAATTTGTAGTCCTCAATGCAATGCTACAGCTGGTTGAAGGGGACCAAATCCATTGACGAGGTGATTTGGTTCCATTTTACCAGCTTTAGCAAAGCATTGCATTGCGTGGTGGGAAACAAAAACAACCTAAAAAACATCACAAAGCATGTGCAGATATACAGATTGCTGCCTATGTTTGAATGTAGCGATGGTTTCACTTGACTTTTGACACGGCAGCGGTTTTCATAGCATATACTAGGCAGTTTGTCCTTTGTTATTTCATGGTGTAACTACTCTTAGCTGGCTGTCAGAAAAAGGTTGCAATAAAAATGATGTAAGAAAAATGTTGGCGTTTTGGGGAGATGGTAACAAAACAAATACTCAAACAGATGGATTAAAACAGCTGCTATGTGAAAATGCATTGTTTAATAGTGTTGCTTTTCTATTAACAAACAAATGGCCTAAAATTGTTAAGTAATGATGCAATCCGTGATACGCTTTTCATTTTCTTTTAAATAAATGAACTGTTTAGTTAGGCTGCCATAGTAGAAACAGATTATCTGTCCGATAAACTTCATAGAATTTAAAGAAATAAAAAGAACAAAATGAAAAGAAACCTTGCAGGGCATGCCATTCCGCGTTAGTCTGAGACATTTGTTGAGGGATTGCATCTATAAATGGAGAGAGAACCAGTTCATGTACTCTGGGTTACAGTTCACTGTTTTTAAAAACGATTGCGCCAAAGTTTTGGTATTTCCTTCAGAGTATTAAAGGGGTCCTTGAGTAACAAGGAGGGGGGGGGGCAGTAGAGGGGCGTCTGTTATTTACAATCTTTGCAGCACTGAAGATGTTACTGGAAAAACATAACATTTACCATATTTATTTCAGTATTGTGACACATCAATAATTTCAGTCAAATATGTCAATTACCTTAACCATGTTAGTACTTGAGCAGTTTGCTCTCTTATTTAACATCACAAATCACATTAAACAGATGCATATAAAATGTAAAATACTGCCCTGTCAGTGTAGTCTGTTTAGCCAATAATTCTTTATTGGCATTTAAAACATACACTCCTATCAAGTATAGCATACAAGTGTGTGTTGCCAAGTTTGCTTCCTATGACCATGTTAATGTAAATATATTCTTTACGCCATGCATGCCCTAATAGAAACATAGCAGGTGCTATGTCGTTTCGACTTGAGCAATAAAGGCTGCCATAAAACCGGTTGCTATTTATACCAGTTATATGTGAACAGTTCTACAGATCCAGCTGCTCAAGTGTGCTCTTGGATGGCAATTCACTTTCATGCATTTGCCATATCAGGGCAAGAAAAAGGCAGTGGAAAAAAGCACTGCAGCATTTGATAATGTCAGCATCTGTTCCCCATGTCAGTCAGGCGTAAGAAATGTTTGAGTTACAACCATGTCAGCACATGCTCAGAGTTCAGGCTGTGCTGGGTTTAAAAGTGAACAGCTGATCTAAGTGATGGATTTGACATTCTAGAGTGACTCAATACTTCAGCCAGAGGCCTGGGTAAATCAGAGAGCAGAAGCTTCAGCCGATACTCATACATATATAATGCCTAATGACTGATAAATGGAGCTATTTGTTTTATGAATGGGAAATATTTTGTGTTGTATGCATTTAGCTCCAGCACTTAAGTGCTTTTTCCCTTGGGAAAAAAAACTTTGTTTTTTTTTTTAAGTAGTAAAAAGAAAGTTATTTCCTGATAAATACAGAAAACCTATACACGTTAAATAATTCACACTTTTTTTTCACGATTCCTTCCTAATCTTCTTATAAAAATGATAAAATGAGCAATTAATTACACATGCTTCTTTCCTATTCGTTCTCTGAAAGGCACTAGTTGCCACGTTAAGTGAGCCTACAAATTTATAAGTGTGTGTGTATCTAGTAATAGTTAAAAAAAAAAAAAAAAAAAAAAAAAACCGTTTATCTGCTGACTGGATACAATTTGACCAAAAAAAAAACAAAACACGCATTTCCAAAAAGCAATTGAGTGAGGTGACTGCTCCATTATGTGATTAATGTAAGATTATGCTCAGATTGTAAAACAGAAGACCTAGAGAAGGTAATTGACTGGACAGTTTGTTAATTTAACAGATGAAATCCGTCTGTGTGGTAATATGTAGGTATATGTTTCACAATAAGATGGTCTTTAAACCCGTAATAGGAATTTAGAAATGCCTCATTCCCCCCTTTTAAGAGAAACTTATGATTAATGTATTTGACTCTGTTCGTTGACTGATTATACTCCTCTGCATTTCGTCAAAGGTACATAATGTCCATTTATAGTTTGGAGTGAATACTAATGTTTGGTATACTTTCATGTATGTGGTGGCTGCTGGGGCATATGCAGCACTGCAGAGCTGTCCAGGAGAAATGTGGTGACATTGAAAAGGATTCGACTGGTTCTATGAAATGCAGCGATCCATATAGTGGCTGAAACGCATTCTTACATTGTAAAATCAAGGAGTCAAGTAGAAAAGGCAGAAAAAATACTTTAAAATAAGTAGTGTGGAGCGAACATTATTTAATTAAAATGTCCACAAATAGGATTTTGCTCAATAAACAAATGTGGCTGTCATGGGTTTCTGTTGCACCAAGCACCACTCTTGTCATTTACATCTGTTTTGTTGGATGCTAAAAAAAAAAAATATGTGGTTGCATATCATTTGTTTTGATACACATTTTCAATATGGCACAGGACCTGAATGCAGTTTAAATAGCTATTAAATACAATTGTACTGTTCATTACACTTAACATATTTCACTATCTTTCACAAATGATAGGTATGGTTTAAAACTTAGTTTTGCATTTCATACAGAAGGCAATACACACATTTTAACTTGCATTGGGAAGTTAATAACTGAATAGGCAAGATATTCTCTATCATCATGTCCCCTCAACAAAAATAAGATTAAATATGTCATTGTAACAATATTTCTAATGAATACCCAGCTGGCATTACCACAGTAAGCATTGCGGTGTCAGTGGACCTTTTCTTCCCGAAGTCGTTCCCATGGACCGGTGTTCATCACCTGGCAAAAATACATACTTCTTTACATTCCATAGCATTGTATGTTCATATGGGCACATAAAGAAGTATGTGCTCTAAGCAGGCAGAATATGTGCTGTTTTTCGGATGAAGCTGCAAATGAAATCTGATACTTTCTGACATTACTTGACAAACAACAATGCAAAAAACACAAATCAAACTAGCCGCCCCCTAACAGTTGGCCTGATTGGACTTCATTGCTGTTTTTAAAGCTGTCTGTGTAGGAGAGGCCTGCAGCACAGTGGGGGTTGGTCATTAACACTTCTAATAGTGCCGATCGGGGCAGTATCACACACAAACTCCCATTAATGCAATATGGCCAGGCTCGTCACTATCGCAGTTCAATGAATAATCCCCAATATGTTGTGTGACCCTCAGGCACTTCAAGCACAGCTGTGTGAATTCCAATGTTGCTAGTTAATTTAGTAGTTAATATAATATTTTGGTTGCCTGTTTCATTGGAAATCCATCACTTAGAACTAGAATTTAGAGCGTTGTTAAAATTCAATGACAGGCATCAATGTGGGGCGGGGAAGGATAATTATCTTTAAAAAAAAAAGATCGCTTCTGAAATTACTTTGCTACTTTTATTTCCAATGGGGACATTTTAGACAACTTGTGTAAACACATTAGTAATCACAATGCATGCTTTCCATGTGTGGCATGTGGTGTTTTCTAGCAGGCCAGGACATCACATGCAAATATGCAGCAGCTAATTTCAGATTAAGCATTTTTTGCTGTATGTTTTAATTAGCCTTGTGACTCACCTCCACCTGCCTCCTTGTACTAGTCAGCAGTCCTTTCCAAGATCGATGACTGCAAATTCTTGTTTTACAATGCTCACCTAGTCCCCGACTCGCGTTCAGTAATCTCGGAAACACTGAAATGACCGACCGGAATGATGTCACTGTGCTGGTGAGCTCTTACTTTGTCTATATTTCATCAAATGTATGTTTGAGATGCAGAGAGTCGGCAGATATGTATAGTAGGGTGTTGTAGTTAACAGTACTATTGGTTAGGTGTCCTGAGAGAAGGAAAGATGAGCGAAAGTAAAATTTCTGCAGCTCCTGACAAAGCTAGTGCATGCAGCTGATAGAGAGCAAATCAGAGAGTAGCTGGTGATATAGCACTGTAATACAGTACAAGGAAAAACAGCATTGCAGCATTACTATTACAGCATGCACTGTAAGGATAGAAATAGTTAGCATGCTACACTTCATCATAATCCACAGACTCCTCCTGCCCCCCTGTTAAGTTTATACTTAAAATAGGTTTGTTGCCCAGAAAATAGTGTGGATATATATATATATATATATATATATATATATATATATATATATATATATATATATATATATATATATAATATCTCAACCTTGAACAATATATATATATATATATATATATATATATATATATATATATATATATTATACATACACACGCATGTATGTACATATATACATACATGTGTGTGTATATATTCATATAGATATCTATATCTCAATATTGTTCAAGGTTGAGTTAGGTGATGCCTTGGTGTTTAGAATTGTTTACAAAAACATTAGATAAGATTGCACTTACATTTACTCTTACTAAAGATCTTGATGGTTTGGCAATGCCTTGAAAGTTATTTGTGTCTACTTATGTGCTAGGCAGCTAGGGTGTTAAAGTAAGAATAGATGAGATGGTCAAACATGCAGTATTTCATTAGCATAGAGGCCTGCATCACTCTCTGTTGCAGGCCTCCGCACAGAATGGGTTAAATGCACAGCATAGAACAGCCCCTGGTGCTTTTTGTTCCCTTTATGGTTAGTGCCATGCATATACAGTAATCACTTACACATCAGAGGTCGTTTGATCTTAAGCTGATTCTGCTCCCCATTAAATCGAAGGGGGAAAAGGAAAAGGGTAAACAGGGTAACTCACCTTCCTTCTGTCAGAGCTTAAATGCAAGAACATGTATTTGTATGTAGAAATACTCAAAAGACACCTGCTAAATTGCTGAGAAGTGTACACATTCTTAGGGAATTGCCACAAATGGAGTACCTTTACCCAAAAATGGTCTCGGCGTTACTTTGGTGAACCTGTCCCATGTTCAGGTTGGAGGGGCAAAAAAATACAAGTTGTAATAGAAATACATTGGAGAGAAAAAAAGAGTTCGATCTATCTGTCTCCTTGTATGCTTGCTCTGTGCCTTTGTTTTGAGGGTCTTTCGTTTGTTGAAGTTTCCAGATTGAGCTGTGTACACATCTGTGTTGAAGCTACTTCTCCTTCTCCAGAGGTCAATCAAGTGTGTTGGTGAGGTCAGGACTCCCACTTGCTCACTATAGAGACGAACCATAACCCCCACTCAGAGGGCACAAGCTAAACTGTTACAGCTTTATAGGCAGCTAAGCATTTGAAACATGCAATCCCAGGCAAACAGTCTCTAGTGCTTCTCTCTTCCCTGACCATATTTAGTCAACCATAGCAAAAAATAGTCTCTCAGCTGTCGATTGTCGATCCAAGAGCTCTGGGAGCTCTTATCCTGCTTTCTGCTTATTGATTGTTCATCCTGGCGAGCCCCAACACTGCTTTGCCATTTGTTCAGCTATTTTTAGCACTGCCGAATAAAGCGGTCTCATGTTTCCACTTATATTACCCATATTTTCACTGAGCGTGCGCTGTTGCTAGTAAAGCCTGATGCGGCTGTCGCTATACTTAGAAACGCTGTGGAGCAAGCCTGAGTCTGTGGAGCGATATGAAACAATAATTAAGCTTCTGCTGCTGCCACAACAATTTGTGTAACCTGATTTCTTGAGCTCAGAAAAGTGAATAGTGCTTGGAATAATAATGCTTTCTAGCTGCAGTCCTAATTAGCTGTTTGAGATCTAGCATGCATCACCCTTCCTGATTTATTTATTTATTTTTAATCTGACGAACATGCACAATTTAGTGCTTCTGTTGAAATATGTTTTTTGTGTTTGTGGTGTATGCGCAGAGCTAGCTGGTCACATAAGTGGAGAAATTAGCATTTTCTGTAGCCACTAATCATTAACTAACACTGTGTTTGTAGTCTGCTTTGAAGGTAGCTAAAAAACAAAGCTTGCATTACAACCACCTTCTTCTAGTTAACTTTATTAGGGGGGGGGGAGGAAAAGTGATAGTCTGCTGGCTGTGAAAAAGCACTACTCTTTTAAAATTCACTTTGCATGTATTTCTTGAATCCCATTTTCAGAGTACACATTAAATTCAAAATGTTCTCAAACATGAATGGTGGCTTTTACCCTTCGTTCCCAGAAGTTGTTGCAATATTTGTTATCTCTAACTGTGCATGCAATGTCTTGTATATAATGTATACCCTGTTCACTTATGTAACTGTATTTGTAACCATGTATTATTTGTCTTAACTCTATGCCCAGGACATACTTGAAAACGAGAGGTAACTCTCAATGTATTACTTCCTGGTAAAACATTTTAAATAAATAAAATGCTTTGCAGGCCTATTTGGTAGCAAATGTATTCATGTCCTTCAAAACCATCTCTAGTTCTCTGCCGTTTTCGATCAAGTGAGCTGGGGGAGTGAGGCTATCAGAGCATATGGGGGCCTGTATCTCTTTAAGGGGGGTGTCCTTCGTAGGACAAGTGAACTACGGAGAGTGGCATGTTTGAGGTGAAATATAGCTGATTGACACTTTTTGTTTTTGAAATAAAATTGTGCAAGTGGTTTTAAATAATTGTAACTATTTTCATGGTAAACAAAAGCTTTCGTTGATTCTTGCATTCTTTAGAGAATATATTTTGGTGATCAAAATGGTTTGTCCTTAACTCAAGGTGAATTATTTTGTTTTTTTTTTGGTATTGTCCAATGTTTGTATAGTTATTATGAAGCCATCATTAGTCAAACAGATAAACTTCAGTAGCTGATGTACTTGAATTCAGTAGACCTGGAGAAAAGGGAAACACATTCACTTTAAGCAGGATGTATAATAAGGTGGCAAGTTTGCGCACCCTTGGCTAGATGAACTGGAGTTCTTTCAAAGTAATATCTTTCAAAAATCACATAATTCAGGAGTGTTTTTACTAGTCCCCTCTTGAAAAAAGTGCATACTGTTCTTTATAATGAGTATCACACTTCCAGAACCCTAAGGTTACCTCCCTTGAATGCCGCAATCTGCAATACTCTGAGTTTGCAGTCCCTGCTGTCAGTGACTGCCCCTTTAATGGTTAAACTGTTAGACGAGCCAGCATATTCCAGGCAATTCCATGCTGGGAACTTTTGTCACTGACATGTGAAGCTATGGCGGAATGAAGCATGGGTGCTCAATGGTCTGGTAGTTATGTAGCTGGGGAAAATGAGATTTCCGTGCATAAGCATTGTGCGTAGTACAGTGTGCCAAGGATGCTTTCCCCTTTGTAAATGTCAGCTGCGGTTTTTGCTATTTTGACGGTTATCAGGGTCTTGATAAAATATTTGAAGGATCCAATATTTGGTTTTGGGGACTGCTTTATCTCCCTGCTGAATGCAGCATTGGAATCACTGTAGCAAATGTGCAGTTACAGTTATGTATAATCCACCATTAGAACCAATAAAAGTGGCATGTTCTGAGATATTTGTCATAGTGCTAATAATAGCTTGGAGACCAAAAAGACTGATCTTGCATGTTAGTGCCTCCACTTTATTAGTACTCTACTATACATTTATTACTGAGCATGATGTTTTACATATTTTCTATAACACTTTGGCTGCCTGTGGGGCTTGCAACTTACTATGCAGTAGACCTGACTGCAAGTGGAAGTGTTTAAAAAAAAAAAAAGTGTTGCTGGGAAGGGACTGATTTTTCATGATACAAAACTTGTACATACTGGCAGACGTAGTTGTCTGTCCCACCCTGAACATCGGTTTTCCTGTAAGTGTACACTTTGAATAGGTTACTATCTACCTATAGTAACTCCCACTGAAGGGAATGTGTATATGGTTACAAGTTAGATAATGTGCACTAATCCATTCTGTGCTAGATGGGCTGGAGTTAACCAAAGTAATGTCTTTCAGAAAATGTAGCACACAACAGGCTAAAGTTGAAGTTTTATTCAATGGGAGTAGTGTAGGAATGTTTATCTGTCTCCTTAGAAAGGTGCATACTGTCCTTTAAAATGGGCATCACTTTTTACTGCCAGAGCGCTAAAGTTAACTCACTTTAGTCCAGCAATCTATGCGGTTTAAAAAAAAAATAATAACATTTACACTGTTTTAACCAGGGTTTATTTTTATCGGTAAAAAAAATAAATATTGGGAGATACCTCTACTTTACATCATTTTTGGACATTTGAATGGGCACTGACAGGAAGCTGTGAGATCATCAATAACTATGACCTATGTTGGCGAGGTCAAGATTCAAGCTTGTACACCATAGAGAAGCTCTCCATCTCCCAAGCTAAACGGCTACAACTTTAAAGACAGGAATAATTGCCTCGGTTTTCTCTAATCTATGAACTTTTTCTCATGTCCTAGATCAATAGCAAGAACCTGTCCAGTGGCCATCTTGGAAGAGCGATAACGTGTTCTTTAATAATGTGTATGGGGGAATGTCTACTGCTAGAGTTGTACATTAGAAACACCATGATTTAGGGTCCTGAAGAAAATGGGAGTGTTTGGGGGGAATGCACTGCCAATTTAAAGCTGCACTCATGCCAGGATTAGCCATGGATAAGTTTTTTTTAACAATATTATTTATTTTATTCTTCACATCATTGAAGCTGTTTTTTTTCTCTAGAGCTAAAGCACACTGTTTTTTGTGCATGGGACCTCTCTGTCACTGAGATACTTAATGTTGTGGTTATCGTTTTTTCAGCTGGGTATTTAAACAACTGTCCCATTGGCCCCCGGGCCAGTGAGATTTGGTGGCATATGGGAGCTCTCAGGTAGATGAACAACCACTGGTAAGTGTCTTGGGAACCGGGGGCGTCTACAGAGCTAAAACATAATGGATCTTAGCTTCAGAAGGCCCCCTAGTTACAATGCGGTGGGAACATTAAAAAAAGATCAGGCAAGGCTGTGACGCATGTGTGCTACCATTACCCAGGTAAACGGAGTTTGAACATGTTTCTGTGACTGAGTAGCTTTAGTACGAAATGTTTCGTTCTTTTTCATGCTACAGATTTAGGGACCTGATGGAAGCTGTGAAAATACACGATTGGGTATTTTATTTCTTGGTTATTGTGTTTTTATTCACCATTACCTAATTGCGTGTACTTTGCAATCATTACCAGCTTCACAATGCAAAACAAGTGACCAAGCACAAACTGATGAGTCTAAAATGACAAATCTGTCCTTGAGTGGGTAAACTAATTCTGTACTTCCTTGTTGTAAGCTTAGCTGTACAAACTGTAATGCAACATGCATAAGCTCTAGGAACAAAATGACTGGATAAGGCTGCACAAAATGATTCTGGGTAGTAACTTGCAGATTACCGGTCACTTCATTTTCTACCGTATGAATGTAACAATGGGGTGGGTGAAGTATATTTGTGGACCTGTGGAAGACCTTCAGATACACTAATGGGTATTCTATCTTTATTTAGCACTGCTGCAATTTTCTGGTCGCAAAACCCTGAACATGGACTGCTCTTTTGTCTGCCAGTGCAAAATTCTTATATACCATATTTCTGATTTCTTCAGTGCTATGCGTGTCCTGCTCTCTAAATTACCCCGGCCATGGATTGTAGATGAGAAGAAAGATGACGGATACACCTCATTGCACTTGGCAGCACTCAATAATCATGTTGAAGTAGCAGAGTTATTAGTTCATCAGGTGAGATTTCCAAATTTGCTAGTGGAAATTGATACTTATGCCCTCTCCTGATTTGTTTGCTTGTTTGTTTGTTTGTTACTCAGGACAGGGGAATCACTGAATTCCTTACCTTCTGTTTTCAATGCAAATTGATAGTGTTATGTACTTGACAAAGGACAAAAAACCCTAGTGCTTCATCGAATATGACAAATTATCTAGTTAAATGCTAATCTATTTTTCTTTTCATAAGTGAGGGTCATTTAGTTCAATTCTTTGGCGAAAGCCTTTTTAGCTTGGAAACCATGCCTATGTGTCCCCTCTTTTGCAAGTCCTTTATTATTTGTCATATCGGATGTAGCACTGGGGCCTTTTGCCTCTTGTTATATACATGAGGGCACTTCCTTTGACATAAATATATATGGTGTGGTGGGTTTGGGTTCCGAGCTTGTAGGGGCTGTGTGTGTGTTCGTGTTATGTACTTGACCACAAAATGTAATGCCACCTACAGTACTTGACCATTCTTTAGTAATTTGTTAGTAGCTACACTTGAATTTCTTTAGGCAGTCGTAAAAAGGCTTGGTATGTTGCAGACCCTTTGACAGTGAATGACAGTGAATGTGATCAGCATTGTCTGGCTTAATTGCGCTAAGAGAAGCTTCTTAGACCATAATGTGACACTACTTGCAAATTATAAAATGTCATTTGTTTATGTATATTTGCATATTCTACTATATAAAAAATATTTTCACCGGTTGTTACTGATTTCAGTACTATTATCCCCACCATTTTATTTGTGGTAGACCACAGATCGTTCCTTTAGGTACAGATGAGACGATTTTAAATGGAAAGATGCAAACACTTTTTGAAACTGCTTTAGCTTTGCCTACTAGTTGTCTGAAGACACTAACTGCATTATTTCTTTTCAGGGCAGTGCCAATTTAGATATCCAGAATGTGAACCAGCAGACTGCCCTTCACCTGGCTGTTGAACGTCAGCATACGCAGATTGTCAGGGTAAGAAATTTAATCTAAAGAAAAGTAATCGTTATTTCGATGTTGTGGGATTCATAAGGTGAACATAAAAAGTACATGTAGTTCGTTACGTGGGAATGTAAGACTATTGTAGGCCCCTTTCTCAGGGTAGCATGTGAATGCTGTTTACTCACTTGTTTGGCCAACAGCTGCAGTGTACACCTGGTTTTCTGGTAAAATGCTGATCTAAACAGAAAAAAATTAAGTTTCAGGTTTTACTTTTACGAATGACAAATGCTTTGTTGGTAAAAGGACGGAATTCATTATTTTGATTTTTTTAAATGCTTACACGCTGTTTTAAATGTACAATCCTATAAAAGGTTTTTTAGCAAAACACAGGAACTCAAAATACTTTAATAAATGTTCAATGCTTTTTTATGGTCTCCTTCACAAAGATATTGTATACATTTTACAATGTGACAGGAAAACCGTTACATTTAATGGTGCCTTCTCATAGGATTGAAGTTGATATCTCTGAAATGTAGAAATCAAATTCTGAATGTTTGCAAATAACATAAACACATTTACATATTTTTCTCTTATGTCTGTTACAAACAAACGCCTTATGTCTGATGTAAAAAGTGTAGAGTTTTTTTCCCCTCAAAACAAAAAAAAATGCTTTCTGAAGTCTTAAAAGTCCTAATTCCTCTTGCAGTCCTCACAAGCGAAAAAACAGGGCTGCAGGCCGAAAGCATGGGAAAAAAGAATACAGAGCATATTAAATATCTTGCCGTCTTTATTGCATGTCTTCCTGGTGTTAAAGTAATATCCTTGAAAGCCCTTAAGGAGGGATTTTTTGTTGGTAACGTGTACACGCGTCTAACATAAGCTTATATAGCAGTGTTTCTCAACTCTCTCCTAATTAGTGGACCAGTATTGCTTCATCGGAGAAAGCTAGTCTTCAAAATGTTTTCTGTTCAATAGTAGGTCAGTGTAATAATGAAGTACTCGCTTTTTTGGCACAATTGAAACCGGTGTGGTATGACTACCATAGTTGCACACTTGGGTTTACTAATAAACAGGCAGTGAATATTTTTGATTGTTTTTTAGTTGTTGGTTCGTGCAGGAGCCAAACTGGACATCCAAGATAAAGATGGTGATACCCCTCTGCATGAAGCACTTAGGCACCATACCTTGTCGCAGCTGCGCCAACTCCAAGACATGCAAGATGTTGGCAAGGTGGACACTACTACTTGGGAGCCATCAAAGAACACCGTAAGCATTTTCCTTATATGTAGTCTATTTTGGAAATCCTATTTCTTCTATGGATTGTCTATTCCTGTGCATAGGTGTGACTTGATTTAGTCAACATGTCCCCTTTATGCCTTTCCTTTCTTTATGGAAAGGCCTTTTTAAAAAAAAAAAAAGATATCTACTGCATCGACCATCACGGATGCCAGATACTCAAGTATCTACTAGTAGTATAAAAATGCACGTAATTGCTTGTAGGTGCAATCCATGTTAACAACATATCTATGTAACATAGAAAAAAACACGGCAAGCTGCTTTCATGTAGGGGTAGTTTACAGACTTGGTGCAGTGATTAGTGAAGTTATATAAAACAATAATAGATTTTCTTGTATAGTACTGACGATTATTTTTTTTTTTAATGAAATGCAAAGGTAAAAATCTGTAAAGTATACAATTGAACACCAGTATTTACTAAGCTCTGATATTGGATATTGTATTGGAGCGCAACCCAGCGTTAACTTCCATTGGCTTGTATGGCTGTTAACAATGGATCAAGCTCAGATTACCTCTTGCTGGTGAACCTTTGCCTCGCCAAGTTTAATGCCTGAGGTCACTTCCTTTTCCTACGCTTAAAGCTCCAGAAACAAGATAGTAAGCATGACAAATATTTCTGTGAGAGAACTGCTATACTTTTACACAGTGAAATGGAAAAGATGGTGAAAAAGTAAAGGAAATCTGTAAAATTATTGTGTGTTTTTTAGACTGTGTAAGTAGAACTACACCTTCAATTCAGCACATTCCCAAACTAACATGTAACATAATTTTAGTAACTCTGTGAAATGCTGTAAAAATGAAGGTTTTCGAACAATGTCCTCATAGCCTTGGCAATCGTGATCAAATAAAAATGGAGTCGGTGCCGTGCCAATTTTCAGCATTATGGAATAAAAATAGCTATTATAATGAGCATCCTTAATTGTTATACAGATCACTTGTGTTATATTACAGGATTCTAATATGTTCAACTTGTGTATCAGGCCTTCTGTCTATATTCACTGTAGTCATAGAAAGTTAAAAAGGCTCAAGTAGTCTTTGAAATCTAATCATTGCGTGGGTTATACTGTATGAGTAATTCTTCATGGCGTAGAATAAGAAAATATCACCCGTTTCCTTCAGCCATTCCTCTTGTTTGTCCGACTGCTCTGAGAGTTGTGATATTTTAACATCTGATGGTGAAGAATGGTTTGTTTTACTGGTTTAAATGAACAGGGTCCTTGTAGTTAATATGAACATGGTAGCAGGCATCACCAGGGACAGCAAAGGGGCTTGCTGTTCTGAAAACAACCCCAAGTCACATTAATATCACTTGTTGCTCCCAGTTTACAATACATTTATTAAATATATCCTCTAAAAAGCGGTGAAAATATAAAATACAGTAAAATATATGGAAGGACGTATAAACTATAGTAAATAAACATTATGGCTGAAAGTATTAAATAAAGTAAATAATACGTAGATACTTCTACTAAAATTTAGTACAAGTCTTTCCTCCATAATGGGGCATTAACTATTTGCTTGTATTTTTATGTTTAGAATGTATTTTTGAGCTTTTCTAGAACATCAGGGCCATGTGTAAGATTACAGGTAGTGTTAAGCAGCTCACCATTATGACACTAGGAATTTGTGTGCAACATGATTTTTGAGCAGTGATGTCAAATGCAAGAAAAACATTTATTTTCCCCCCAGTTAATCATGGGACTTGGTACTCAAGGAGCAGAGAAGAAGAGCGCAGCCTCCATCGCCTGTTTTCTTGCAGCCAATGGCGCCGACCTCACTATTCGCAACAAAAAAGGACAGTCTCCTCTTGACCTCTGTCCAGACCCCAGCCTCTGCAAAGCCTTGGGTAAATGCCACAAGGAAAAATCGAGGTATGGTTGAGGGTTTTTTGTGTGTGAGGAAAACAAGTTGCTAATTTCATTATTTCATTATTTCATTATTTAAAGTATTTAATAGCTATGCAGATTTGAAGCCGTAGCTGATTGCAAGAAACACGATGAAATATGCAACAGGTCGTGTTCTCGTTAGGCACTCGTACCTTTGTGGTGACTGCAGCCATTCCCAGCAGGAATAATCAAGGCTAAGGAGAAAAATAAGGGCTGCCAAGCCAAATCAATATTAATGAAGATGTAGTGTGTTGGTCGAAAAACAAAGGAAAAGTTTTGTACAGATTATTCACGTATACGTTTTGACACATCACATATGTTACTGGGAAATCAACCTGTAGTAGTCTGAAATATTGATGCAAAAATATATTTTTTCATGTTCTATTTAAATTGGAGTTCCTTCTTGCCACGATTGTTGTTATTTTAATGCAGCAGTTCTATACCTTTTAAGGCAATGTAATTATCTAAGCTGCCAATCTTATCCGTTCTTCTGTGATCGATCAACAAAGATCCTGCTTCCCCGGGCACCCAATATGGCTGCCTATTTCAAAAGAGGAAGTGCTGTGGCTGTCTACATGGTGACTATAGCAACCCAATGAAGCGTAATACATTTAAACACATTAAAAAGAGCATAATTAGTGGTGGGGGAGGCAGTAAGCTTTATTTAATACTACATAACTGATTTTATGTGTGTATGAATGTGTGTATAACTATATGTGTATATCTATAAAATACAAAGATCACTTGTGTCTTAGACAGGTCTGCAACCCTGCCTTTCACCATTATCACCTAGCATACAGTGCTTCCACTGCAGCAAGGGATTCTGGGAAATGACATGCAAATGAGCCCACCGTGTCACCTTTTGCCTGAAATCCATTTTTACACGGAACCCTTATAAGCTAATGCTCGCTGTTACCACAGCTTTTAAGCACAGCATGGGAATCAGAATCACTTGCTACAGTGGGAGCACTATATGTAAGTGATAATGATAAAAGGCAGGGTTACAGACCTGTTTAAGACATGTGAATGTGCTCACAAGTGATCTTTTTATTTGCTATATGCATACGGTGGAGGTTTCTTGTCGCCTTTTTCACCCACCATAACTTAAAATGTGTATATGTGTGTTATTTCCTCTCTATCTACATCTCATTTTTTTTTAAGTTAATGCTCTTTTAAGCAGCAGCCCCTACCAATTGGGTTTTGATCTCTGTTAGTGCCTCTGCATCTGTATAAGTTGTGAAATGTGTATAGTTTTTTTAAGTGTACCAACACACACCTGTGTAATATGTTGTAATTTTAGTCTCTGACAATTCTAACAATTTTTAACCCTTTTCTGTTATTTTAGTGGTCAAGTAGGCTCCCACAGTCCTTCTTTGAGCAACAATGATTGTGACATTTTAGAAGAATGCATGGTGTGTTCAGATTTGAAAAGGGATACACTCTTTGGCCCATGTGGACATATTGCTACCTGTTCTTTGTGTTCTCCTCGTGTGAAAAAATGTCTCATATGTAAAGATCAAGTTCAATCCAGGACTAAGGTAGGTATTTTTGTAAGCTATCAGGATCAGAATCTTACTATAAATAGTTATTTTCTGTATTTTACTTGTTTAATGGCTACACAAAAAACATAGTTCTCAAAGCTTTCTACATTAATAACTTTTTTTAATTTTATTTTTTATATATCTGCGGTTTCCTATCAATAGTAGTGCGGAAGAGAACTGTGTATTATTTTTTATTTTTGAATTAGAATGTTGTGTATTTTACTGAGCATTTATTTTCCATTTTTACAGAGCACATTTTGATGAATCGCCAATTGCTTAAATGATGGTGCTTTATCTAAATGTGAAATTAAAATATTTTTCTCTGTTAAAGAAGTGAGAGGGGGGAGGTACAGTAATGACATGATGTGGCTGCTATGCCAGGTTGATCCTACGATGCTGGTTGCATGACTGTTGTATGATGCTATGCTTGTGACATTGAGGGATTTCCTTCTGCTCGGGAAGGAGACATCCAACCTTATAAGACGTGGCTGACTACGTTCTGTGACGCGTCAGCCGGCCGGAGCTACACGCTTCTGGTGATTTGAAGCGCTGACGCATCACGTGGTGCGCAAGGCAGCCATTAAGGAGGGGAGCTGTCTGGAGCTACGGGAGGGTGGCGGCTTGGTGTGTCTGTGTACAATGGCCCCGCCCCCCCACGTCATGGCCGCGCCCACCCAACCCGTTTTGGTCACGCTCCCAACAAGTTCACTGGAGACCACAGATCGCGGTGCAGTGACTTGCACGCGCCGCAGGGCGCGTCCAGCGGAGCCTTAGGGTTTATACAGTCCCCGTCCGCGCCCCCCAAAACTTAATTGGCTCTCTGATAAGGACAAGGTGGGAGAAGTGTAAAGACAACACTTGATTGACAAACACCGATAGATAGGCTCGTTAAAAAAATAAACTTGTAATTAATGTCCCAAAAAATTAAAGCAGTCAAACCCTTGCCATTGGCATCATTAGATTTGTTTAGGGGAACCAGTTAGACTGTTAAAGTATGTTTTCTGTCCGACTATGGGGGATTGCACCTTTTAATTGATTTGCAGTCTCTAAATCTTCACTGCTGTTTTCTCTTGAATTGTACTGAAACTGCCCATGACATGAAAATTGTTTGATTTGACATGGTATACAATGTTTCTCATTCAACAAATTGCCTTATTCTTAGCCCAAATACACATACACTTGCTTTTGTATCCGGTTACCTGTGCCTTGTGAGGGTCCCTTATGTTCTCCTGTATCTCAGAGAAGCTGCATGATGCTGATCATGCGTTTTCTGCCTCTCATTGTCACTTTGTTCTGCAGATTGAGGAATGTGTTGTGTGCTCCGACAAGAAAGCAGCAGTGCTCTTTCAGCCATGTGGGCATATGTGTGCTTGTGAAAGTAAGTAAATCAGAATAGTACGTTTTTAAAAGCAAAGATAAAGGATAATGCAAGCACTCGTCCCAAAAAATCATAGAAAACATCAGCCAGTGCTCCATACTAAATCCTGAGGAGGTTACGATAAGTCAGTAGTAGATAAGGGGAAAGTACAGGCACTACGGTCTTCCAAATCTAAAAGTGTTTAATGAGCCATGATGATGGTGAGGGCTCACCTTGACCAAGGCTGATTGTTGCAGCCGAAACGTTGGTTCATCAAGTTTTTAAAGGGCTCATATGATGTTATATTTTTCCGTTTGTTCCACAGTACTACTGCCCTCTGACTTAAATGAAAAAACAATTGTGCGCTTCTGCAAATTTCATTAGCTGAGAAGCTATTGCACAACCTGCAAATAGCAGGTGGTTGGTGTATGAAGGGTAGTGTATTAATTGCACAGCATTACGCCCACTTGCTTGTCTGTTTTTAAATAAGCGACAGAGCAATTAGTACTATTTAAGCTCTCTGCTACCTTAGAGGGGGCCACTAACAGACTGCTGCTTTCATACCTTGGGCCCAACTGCCACATTATAGATGCTCTAGAACAGTGGTGCGCAAACTTTTCCGTTTGTGCCCCCGTCTGCACTCCCCACCCCCCAACCGGTGTTCTGGCATCGACGGCGTCATGTGATGTCATGTTGCCATTTGACCCCGTGGCGTCATTTGACGCTGCTTTGTCACAGTGACACGTCACCGAAGAGCCAGCTGAGAGCAGGTAAGAGGGAGTTGGAGGCCTTGCGCCTCCCCCGGCATTTAATTTAAATGTGGGGAAGAACGCAGGGCCTCTGTAAGCGCTGCGCCCCACCCCAGAAACGTTTGCACCCCCCAGTTTGCGCACCCCTGCTCTAGAAGCTTCCAGTTGGTAGTCAAGTAAAAGGTCAAAGCAAATATTTTGGCTAGTATACAAAATGATTTAATCTGTCTTCTGTTCATGTTATGTGCATGTGCTGCCCTCCACACTCCACACTCGCTTTGTTGCAGCTTTTCTAGGGAATGTTAAAACAATAAGCCAAAATAGGCTTAGACCGACCGCCTGTTACTTTGTTGCTCCCCTTATGTCCATAAGGCTGACCTAAGCATATACGTACCTTTCTGACTACTAATTAATTCTATATTGATCCATTTTAAAATAGTCTACCATTATTTTTCTTTATATGGATGTTTACAAAGGTAGGTCTCTATTGTTTGAGATGTAGCTGTAAAGCAGGTCCAGCTCAGTGCAAAGTGCCATCCACATTTGCTTTCGTCTCTGGGGGAGAGAAGGACTTGACTAAAATAATCTCTTCACCATGCTGAGTTCCTCCAATCTGTCCTCTATTAAGAGTTTGTGGATAATAGATATAGAAATGTGTTTTTTCTCACCTCTTATTTTCCACAGTCTAATGATCTAATAATAGCACATTTGAAAGAAAATAAGAGACCAATAGAGTATTCATCCCCAACCCGGTTGTCTTGTTTTTCTTTGTTTCCCAGATTGTGCAAGTCTTATGAAGAAGTGTGTTCAGTGTCGTGCTGTTGTTGAGCGCAGAGTACCTTTCGTTATGTGCTGTAGTGGGAAATGTATAGAAGAGGTCACCGATGATATAGGTGAGTCGGAGCTTGTTCTGTATCACTAATAGTCCCCGAAAAGGTTCTTGTTGTGTGGTTTGCACTCTCTCTCAGAATCCATTCTTTTCAGTACTTATCTCATCTCCTATTTTCTGTCTTTTTTTTTTTTCTTTTTTTTTTTTCTTTTTTTTGTGTGTAGTTCAATAAAAGCAGCTGTTCCACTATTTGGACCTTTTCTCCAGTATAGGAAGTGTGAAAGTTTCTCATAATTGTGATCGAAACTTTACACATTCCTTAACAATAATTGATATATTTTATACGTATGTTAACTCCTTCATTGCCAGAGGGTTCAGTAGTACATTGCTCTGCAGATGATTTCCATAGGACCCCTGGTTTAGGTAGGATAAAAAGAAATTGAAAGGCTATGAGGGAATACAAGATATCTCTATCATGGAACCTAGGGGTGTGTTAGACTCTGACACCCTTCCATCATGGCCACAAATAGATTCTTACTGGTGAGATAATCCGTGAGGAAGAAGTCTTTCCTTTCACAGAATTTTACAGATTGGCTCACTGCTGGCATCCTGTCTGTAGCCATTTTTCCATCCTAATGTTGACAGCTTGGGGAACAGTAGTTTTTTTTAAATCGATAACTTTTTTTAAATAAAGTTTCAAATAGAATTTTAAAATGTGTTAATTTACAGGGTCTTAATGCAGTATATATAGATATACATACATATATATACTACAAAACTTGGATAGAAAAGATTAAAAATATATATATATATATATTTTTTTTCTATCCAAGTTTTGTAGTGTGATGATGTTAAATTCTTATTAGATTTTGTCTCATAATATCTATTATGAAGTAAAGAAATGTCAGGTAAGGGAATGTGTTTTTACATTTTATTTCGTTTATTTATACTTTTCTGCGTTTTTATAAGCGCTGCTTATCGTTTTTTTGGTGTGTTTTTTTAGAAGCAGATACCCGTTGAGCTGATTTTATGACGATTCTAGATAGACTGTTTCCCATTACTGTGTACACTTTGTGCTTTGCTCTATAGCAGGAGGAAACATTCCAGCTTTACAGAAGGACAAGGACAACACCAATGTCAATGCAGATGTGCAGAAGCTGCAGCAGCAGTTACAGGACATAAAGGAGCAGGTAACTAGAACAGTGCCTGGGTGCATTAGGTATTTGATCTTGGAATGTAATATTTTCTCACTAATATAAGATGCTTCACATCTGGCAAATTATGTCATTTACTTCAGTCTTCAATTTTCGTACAATTCTGTAATGTGTGGCGTAAAAAACTTCTGTTTCTGATTTCCTTAAATTAGACTATTTTATTTAGATTTGTAGCTACTGAAAACTTGTCTTCTGCATTTAGTAACACTTTCATACTTCTATATTTGCTTTACTCTTTGTTGCTAGTGTTGCTGTGTGTGCATACACCAACTTGCTAGTTGCTTGTTCCTTTCCCGCAGTTATTACAATCTAATTTTTAGTTAAAAAGAGAGAAAAATTTGTAGGTCCCACAGAGCAGGGCCTACTAAAACTCAAAAAAATGGGGCACACAAGTATGAGTGCAAAATTGTAAATGTTATTAACCAAACAGCCAAATGAAGACAAACAGACTATAATAAACCACTAAAAACATAGTGAACCATCTTCCAAATGCTAAAGTGATACCTAAGAGTATAGATAGCAAACAATTACTAGTAGAAACTCCGGTGTATAATTCATATGTAGAGAAACAGTATATATCTCTCTATAAGGTGTCCTAATACACTAAAAACGCAACCAAAATAGACCAGCCTCACAGTACTAATAATGCGTGGAAAATGGATAACTAGTAATATGTACTTAACCAAAATTAGGAAAGTGTATCTATAAACCTTGTTAGTATGGCAATATCCCTGTATAAACAGATGTATAAATATACAAAAATGCAACAGCAAGCAAAACAATGATAGGAGCAACAAAGAATCAAGGCTGTCGCAGTGAAACTGAGATAGTAAAGATCACAGATGTATCTCATTGAAATAAACAACAACATGCCAAAGCAAGTGTAGCAGACAGTACGTGTGGATTTAAATGTGCTAGGATTGGCGCTATGGTAAGAGAAACCCAATGCAATAAGCACTCGAAGCAGGATATAAATGATCCCTTAGGGCCATCAAACACAACACCCGCTGCCAGATATCAGTAAATAAGTATGCCTTTTTCTAGGCATAAAGTCGGAAAAATGATGGTTGTTTATTTCAATGAGATACATCTGTGATCTTTACTATCTCAGTTTCACTGGGACAGCCTTGATTCTTTGTTGCTCCTATCATTGTTTTGCTTGCTGTTGCATTTTTGTATATTTATACATCTGTTTATACAGGGATATTGCCATACTAACAAGGTTTATAGATACACTTTCCTAATTTTGGTTAAGTACACATTACTAGTTATCCATTTTCCACGCATTATTAGTACTGTGAGGCTGGTCTATTTCGGTTGCATTTTTAGTGTATTAGGTCTCATTATAGAGAGATATATACTGTTTCTCTACATATGAATTATACACCGGAGTTTCTACTAGTAATTGTTTGCTATCTATACTCTTAGGTATCACTTTAGCATTCGGAAGATGGTTCACTATGTTTTTAGTGGTTTATTATACTCTGTTTGTCTTCATTTGGCTGTTTGGTTAATAAAATTTACAATTTTGTACTCATACTTGTGTGCCCCATTTTTGGAGTCCTAGTAGGCCCTGCTCTGTGGGACCTACAACTTTTTATCGTTTACAGTGCATTTATTGACTCCAGGGAACACCACCTAATTATATAGGTTAATTATGTATGTGTTGCAGTTATAGTGGTAGTAGTGCTCATTCCATGTCTTTGGATCTCCTTTTTAGTGCCTGATACCATGAGATAAAGTAATTGCCCAAGTTAAGGATTTAACACTGGTAGCTGAACCGGGTTTAGCACTTAAAACAGTAACATTACTAATGGTCAACACCTTCTCTCATTTTAGTTGGAAATTAGCTTTGTTTAGGATAGGTTGTATTTATGTACAGTATGTTATTTGTATGGCACCACCAATGTGCGCAGTGCTTTGCAAAAAAAAAAAACCAATACATTATAGGGAAAAAGTGCAACAAACATAATCAGACGATAGGAAAGGAAATCCCTGCCCTAAAGAGCTTACAATCTAAGTGGTATGTTTGGAGGCGTATACAGACGGCAGATAAGAATAAGTGCTTGACCAGCATAGTTGGTATGTGTGGGTGTGGCACAGGAGCCATGAGCACAGGCTATTGAAATTCTTCCTTTAGAAGGCAGTTTTAGTTTTGACTTCGATGTGGGGAGAGAAGGCACATGGTGTATGCGTAAAGTTAGGGAGTTCCACAGGTAAAGGGGAATATTTCATTTAAAAATAGAACTAAATATTGTATATATTGCTCAATGATTGCAATGCAACTGTGGAAACGAGCGAGAAGGTGCAGGGTACTGAACATTGTTCAAGAAAAGATGGGTTAAGACAATTGGATGGAAACTTTAAGGCTCAACACATTTCACATCACATTGGTGCTCATACTAATTCAGAGATAACATACAACAATATAAACCTATAGTTTGGCATGTAGCAATATATACCAAGGAACCTGCAATTTCTCACCAACAAAACTGTGTATCCTGGAAAGTAAATATCACTGCATGTTCTGAATGTTTTTCTTTTTCTTAACGATTTTTTATGTAAACTCCTTAGATAATGCTATTGCATGTATTGCCTAGATTATATTTAAAAATATTAGCTTTCTGAACCATTGGGATTCATGCTTTGAAGTCTTTTGCTGTTTATTCTTATATTGACACATTCTTTATATTTGTTGGCTTACATGTTGCAACAGTTTAATTGCATTGAATAATTCTCTGAATGTTTGTTTTGCTGTAGACCATGTGTCCTGTTTGTTTGGACCGGCTGAAGAATATGATCTTCATGTGCGGACATGGAACGTGCCAACTCTGTGGAGACCGAATGAGTGAATGCCCCATTTGTCGGAAGGCCATTGAACGAAGAATCTTATTGTACTAGGCTCTCAATTGTTTTTTTTTTGTTTTTCTTTAGCTTTGCAAACTGTTATTCCTGTTTCATTAGAATACCTCTAAAAGTTGAGTAATGGCATTTCTTTTATTCATTTGCAGATACAGTATGTCTTGTTAGGCGACAGAACTCCTTCATATAAAGAATCTGAGGTGTTGAGCTCCCAAAGAGAGAACAAAGAAGCTAACTTCACATCTTTTGAGATACTGCCTTGTGTTTTATTGATAATGAATGTAAACATTTCAAGAACGGTGCATGTCCCAAATTCATTTTCATAATTATTTCTAACCTGTAATTTTTGATGGCTGTTTTCTTTCCTGTTCACATCAGTGGTCCAATCATGATATTTTTTCACTTTAACACAAAACTTGATTTTTGCTGTGGTGACACACTAAGGGCCCTATTCAATATACTCTTAAAAAGTTGCTTTGTGAAAACATTTCAGGCCTCTTCCCCTGTAACATTGTTTTCGCCAACTTCAATAACAATAACAAAATATTGGCAACATTTTCAGTGAATAGACAACTAAAAAAAAAATAGAGAAAAATATTGGTTCTCAATCATCACTTCCAGGTGTAAATTAAATTGTAATATATACCAGTATAATTATAAAAGATTTAAATTATTAACCCATAGTGGACTGATGCATGCCTGTATGTCTGCTCTGTTAACTTGAGGGTAGATAATCCTGACTACCTACCTAAACACTGCATGCTACAAAGGTGTCTCTATGCAATATCTTACTAATTGCTATGGCATACACGTGGGTTAACCCTTCTGACCCAAATACAATGCCTTACTAGCCCCAATGGCAGGGCTCTTCAACTAGAAAAGATTTAGGCAGCCAAAGGGCCTGGAGATTATTGTAATTTGATACATTAACAATTATTATATTTAACATTTTTACAAGCATTTATAGCATCTGGACTATATATATATTTACACTACCTTACATTGCAAGTGAGTTTCAGTGGGAAAAAATGCACTTAAATGCTTAAGTATCTGGTATGGAATTACCAAGGACTGAAAGCCAGGAGCCACAAGGCCCTTTGTAGACTGGATTTGGCCTGCGGGCCTCCCGTTGAAGAGCCCTGCTCTATGGCATGCAGTGGGTAGATAAGATGATTTGAGGTAATAGAATTATAAACCCCATAGCATAGCGGGCATGAAGGCACATAAAGTGAATGCCTTTCATGATCGCTACGGTTATAAAGATGTTTCTATGGTAAATGTATGTTTTTTTTTCCCCCTCTGTTTCAACCTTTCCAGTTAGACTTACGCCATATAAATTTCCGAAATTGGCCCGTTCAATACCTTGGACTTGGCAACAAAAAAAAGTTAAATTATGAGCCAGGGGCTGTGATTGTCGTTATCACAGCTCTTCGAAGGAGCTTTAGAGTTAATCATTTCTGCAAAATTGTGGCCGAAGAAAGCTCTGAATTTTTGCTCTGAGCTACTTTAACTGCCTCCTCACCCTTTATGGAATTGGTTGAAGAGGCTTAAGCGCTCACATTTTTTCTAATAAAATGGCCAACGCTTTAGAACATATTGTATAGGGCCCTACTTTGTTTATAGAAAATAGATCAAGCCATTTGTACTGCATATGTAAACTGATACATAAAGCACCAAACATGTAATGGGCCTCACACTATTTTGTTTGTCAGCAAAGGGATGTTGAAGCAAATTTCTCCATAAACATTGATTTTTTTTTTTTTGCATTCTTAAATATATTCAGAACTTAGAAATGTTATTTTAATTGATTAAGTCTGTGACCAACAGTTTTAAAACCCAACAACCCCTAATTTTGCAAAGCTCTAAAGAACACTAAAAAAAACGCTGTATCCCTATAGAGAACATACTTTTATTAAACGTTTACATCAAGAGTGCATATAGAAAAATGAAATAGTGGATTGATGCCTGAAAATCAAATCTGTAGCCTTTGCTCTACTTGTGTATATAGCAGAATTTTTTTTTAATTATTAGGCGTGAACAGGTGAAACACAAGGTAACCGTCTATAACTTTTTTCTTACTGTACCACATGGTAACATTTAAATGTTATTGTTAATTCATAGCAGAATCAATGTTTTGGACCTATGACATTTTTTTAAAAAACTACTAGTACATTTCACAATGAGCCAAAACAGAAAATGTAAAGGCAATTTGTAAAATGTTTTTTGAACTAAGTACTGTAAATGGAACTGCATTATTTAAACAGGCTGTTATCTAAGTATACATTTGCAACAGAGAAATCTACAAATGAAAGGTCGTATTGGTCTTACCTGTGGTTTGGAGTCATTTTATATTAAAATTTCCCCGTTCCCAAGGTTGTGGGAATAAAGAAACACAGCAAACAAACAGAGTGAAACTATTAACCATTTCACTGCAAGAAAACACTTATAAATCTTCACAAAATATTGAAGGAGCAGTTAACTTGGAAAAAATATATATATATATAAAAAAAAAAAGAAAGTTGGGGGGGGGGGGGGGGGAGGGTGAGAAGAGAAGCTGTAGCCTTAATTAAGCTTTAGGTTGCTTGACGTTGACTGTAATTCTGCCATTTCCTCAGCTTGACACCCTTCCAACTTTTCTTTGTCTCTTACATTGCAAGTTAGTTGTATCAGAGTATACAGTGTAATGTTTAATATAGCGTTTCCCTTCTTGCCTCTCTGCTACTGGAGCATTGCTTTGGAAAGTCCCCTAGCATCAAAGTACCTTTCGCTATAGTGCTTGAATTAGCAGTCCTTCAGCAAAAACGGAATGTCGTCATCAGGCATTAAGTAGGACTTAAGAGCGGTCATTTATCTATTGCTTACATATCCATTATATGATGGTGCTTAAACATGGTGAGCAGTCCATGACCTCCTTATTTAAAAATAGAAGAAACTTGAGTGATTTGTTCATTCTAATTTCACTTAAATTAGATTAGGTAGTCTCTGCTTTGGCTATTAGTCTCCATGGAAATGTGGCTTGCATTACATGCCACAAGATTCAAAATAAACATGCGCTGCAAAAATTGTAGGTTTTTTTTAACCACACGCACACAATTATCCGTGTGTGTTTGCTCCTAGGAGAATAGTTATGGGCATGTCATTTTAAAGCTTTGTGCTCAGTCAAGAGATGTAAGTTTTGGCAGGCAGGTCTGCCCTTTGGTTTGATTTCTGTCATATACAAATGTTTTGGCTGTAATAGAACCACAAAAGCATCATACTCTTAATATGAAAACCCAAACGAGCTCTTGCTGGTTTGTCAACATGTTCAAACAGCATAAAAAATATATACATATACAGTGATTTTTTTTTTCTGCGAAAAAGGTGGGGATACTGTTCTCCAATCTTTTTTGTGAGAAGTTTGCTACTGTGTTAATAGCTTATAAGCAGGGGTGAGGAAACTTTTTAATATCAAGCCACCCGTTTCATCTCTGATATTAGTTGGGGCACCCCCTGCCTGATGTAATCCAAATCACATTTAAAAAAAGTTATTAAATCGGTATACAATATGAATACAAATACGTAAAAATACTTGCATATTTCAAAAAAATTTAATCATGACAATTTGTATGTTTTATTTTTTTTATTATAAAATCGGTGTGGTAGTATAAGATAATACTGATTGCAATTTTTTTCTCTCACTGCCCCATCTCCTCTCACCCACCCCCATCATCTCCCCAACCTCATCTCTCATCCCCACTCCTCACCCCCTCCTACTCTCACCCACTTAATACCTGGACAGTGGAGGACCTCGGGAGAAGATGGGGGCTCGACAGAGCGGAACAGGGTGACAGAGAACAATGACGGCTGGGGAGGCGTGCGCTGTAGCAGCAGCACACACCGGAAGTCAGTGAAGACTTCCGCTGTGTAACTCCTCTGCCACCGTCATCTCCCATCGCCCGCCTCTGCTGCCGCCGCTTTGCTCCCACAAATTGGTGCCCATCCCCCTAAAAAAAAAAAAAATCTTGCTCTCACCCCTGGCTTACACAGTGGGCGTATGAAAAAGGTGGGGGTATGGCGTATCCTCATGTACCCACAGAAAAAAAAGCACTATATATATATATATATATATATATATATATATATATATATTATACACACACACACACACACACACACACACGTTGACAAATCACCAAAAAATCTACTCGCCACCTAGTACCAAACGTGTGCTGCTTGGGCCAATATTTACTCGCCCGGGGGTTAAATCCACTCGCCCAGGGCGAGCAAATGTATAGGTTTGTCGAACACTGTATGTATGTATGTATATATATATATATATATATATATATATATATATATATATATATATACATATACATATATATATATATATACATACAGTGTTCGACAAACCTATACATTTGTATATATAAAACACACAAAAAGGTGTGTTGCTCAACACAAATATATGTGGTTAACTCAGGTAAATAAATACTGACTAATTAATTTGGTAAAAATAAATTGATCCAAAAACAAGTCAGTTTAAATATAAGGTAAAGAGCCTAATGGTGCTAGGGGATAGATATAAATATCTAACACACAAAAAAGACAAAGACAATCCCCTTAATAGCACTCTAAATTACACCAACAAAAAAATAAAAAGGAAAAATATAGCTCAAAAGAATCAAATGCTTTGCCGAGATTGAAAATGAACAGATTTTTAATTTGTAAATACAGCAAGACACACTAACTTAAAAACATAGACATACTGAAGACAGCCAAAATAATATCTGTGAAAAGTGACTATATATCAAGGAATACTGTGTACCAAACAAAAAACTAAAGTGTATCTGAATAATAATAAATATGTATCTGTATATATACTAATTAATGATACTAAAGAAGTTTAATAAGACAAAGATTAAAGAAAATACATATATATATATATATTACCCACTGGTATAGATGCCTGATTCTATGATGTAAAATACAAATCACAGCATTGGAATAAATATATAATCAAAAAACAACCTTGGTTGTTTTTTGATTATATATTTATTCCAATGCTGTGATTTGTATTTTACATCATAGAATCAGGCATCTATACCAGTGGGTAATATATATATATATATATATATATATATGTATTTTCTTTAATCTTTGTCTTATTAAACTTCTTTAGTATCATTAATTAGTATATATACAGATACATATTTATTATTATTCAGATACACTTTAGTTTTTTGTTTGGTACACAGTATTCCTTGATATATATAGTCACTTTTCACAGATATTATTTTGGCTGTCTTCAGTATGTCTATGTTTTTAAGTTAGTGTCTTGCTGTATTTACAAATTAAAAATCTGTTCATTTTCAATCTCGGCAAAGCATTTGATTCTTTTGAGCTATATTTTTCCTTTTTATTTTTTTGTTGGTGTAATTTAGAGTGCTATTAAGGGGATTGTCTTTGTCTTTTTTGTGTGTTAGACATTTGTATATATATACATACCTATGTATACCTATACATATATATAAAACCATGCATACAATATAGCTAGAACCATCACAAGTATTTAGTTTGTGTGAATGGGGAAATTGGTTTGAAATGAATTGAAGCCTACATCAGGAGAAACATAACTGGAATAGCTAATACAGTATATACACTTCTCTGCTTATTTATGAAGAGGAAAACAATATTTCAAATTTAGAATTAATATTGCATTTAATATTTGACTGTTTTGAAGAACACTTTCTAATCCAAAAGCTTTTTTTACCCATCAACAGCGTGAGGTGTGTGCTATGTCTATATCTTGTGATTTAGTATGATATTGGAGTAAGTGTTTTCATGACATAAAAATAAGTACATCTTACACAAAGTACATCAATGCATTGCGTTTTCGCAAATAATTGTGCCTTTTCATACAACATTTGAGAGACAAATTGAACCAGTTGTCATTAAGGGGAGTTGGAGAACTCTGAAATGGTTAGTCATTTTAGAGAAGTTAAGATAAAGAAATGCTTCAATAGCAGCAAAAACTAGAAGTATAATATAGTGGATAGTACAGAGGCATCAAAGTGAAATGTACAGTGAACCCTTGCATTATTACTGTCTGCTGTATTATACTTTCAATATTTATCCCACTGTCAACACAAAGGATGTCATACACAAATTAACTGTGCTACATAGTTAGGACCTAAATTAGCTGCACAAATCCATCATGTTTGTTTTCACACTCATTTTGCAGTTACCTTGCACGCTAATCTTTGACTCCAACACTTTCTGAAACTACTTCCTGTGATACATAAACTTAGGTTGTGTAGAAACTTGCTTTTGGTAGTAAGCTACAAAAGAGAATCATAAGCAAATGTAAACGAAAGAAGCTTGACTAAATGTCTACCTCTTCACTGTCCAATTACTTAATTAGCTGGGAAACGGAGGCATAACGCGCACATTTGCAGATTTGTCATTGGTTGATTTGGTTTCCCTAGTTTTAATGGACACAAGTAATAGCAGTTAGAGAGCCTGAAAACTGACTTTTTCTATTCACTTAATTGTATTTCAATGCAATGCTCGAGTCCTTCAAGAATGTTTGAAACCTGATGGAGGATCATATCATCGCCCAAAGTGTTGTTTTGCGTTGTCTTCAACTCTGGTGATGAATAAGTATGATGCATTGAATAGAAGCACTGTTGAGCTCTCACACTGTCTTTGGTAAAGTGCCCTTATTTGTCATTGATTTTTCAGGGCTGATTATGATGCTTTTGCAGTATGTCCTTTGTTTTGTGATGAACTGCTTATGCCGTGCATGAAGGTATGACTGAATGTCGAACATTTTAATGAAGATGTTTACATTTTCAGTGCAACTTCTAATTATGGAGAACAGGTACTGACATTATCTCGGTCAATATTGATAACTGATGAGCTTTCGCACATCAAATCCCATGTACCGAAGTAATGTTCCACACTACAGTACATAACAAAACGTACCTTTCAGTTATACAGTAGTACAAGACAAAGCAATGTGATGCAGTATCTAATTGCAAGGATTATAACTGATCTTAACTTTATTAGTGCAAATGACCTTACTACTTCAGCCAAGAGATCGACCTTGCTATACAGTATGTATGCCTCAAGTTTCATGCTTTAATAGTCTTACTCTTGTTTTCTACACCAGGTTTTTTGTTTGTTTGTTTTTTAGTTTTTTTGCTTATTTCATGTAGAAAGCTTTATTTTGTTAATGTTTTGTTTTATAGTTCGCTAAAGTACACCTGAGTATGTTGACATCTGGAGAAGATTTCTGTTGTATGTAAGGATAGATCATTTCTGTATTGAAAAAAAATCTGTGTTTATTGTATTTTAGCATGGCATATGCTTTCTTTAATAAACGCTAACATTTTACTGTCAATAAAACATAACCGTGTAATTCATTTTTATCTTGTGAAATATACAGATGAACACGACAAAAAAAAAAAAGTATTTATATATATATATTTACATATAGACACATACATATTGTGAAAATCGTTATAGCCCACAAACCTTAATCAAGCTTAAAGCAAACCGTAACCCAGTGAAGTGCAAACTTTTGGAGCTGTGCGTCCCCTCCCCCACCTGTTCCTGTTGCTCTCGCGTGCCCCCCTGCCTGGTTTAGCGGCGTCAAATGACGCGTGACCCCGTTGCCATGGAGACGGACGTGTGATGTCGCCGCATGACACCGGGGAGGAGGGGGGATGAGAGGAGGGTGAGGATGAGGGGGTGAAGTGAGGAGGAAGGGGTGAGGATGTGGGGGGAGTGATGCGAGGGTCAAGGTGGGTGAGATGAGGAGGGGGTGGTGGGATGAAAGCATATGGGTAGGTGAGAGGAGGAGAGGGATGATGGGGAGGGGAGTGAGGATGAGGGTAAAGGTGAGTGAGATGAGGAGGGGGTGGTGGGATGAAAGCATAAGGGTAGGTGAGAGGAGGAGATGGTGGTGAGAGGAGGCGCGGTGAGGGATGATGGGGAGAGGATGAGGGGTGAGGAGAGGAATGATGGGGAAGAGGGGAGGGGGGAAGGGTGAGAGGATGAGGGGATGGGTGAGAGGATGGGGGGGGAAGGGTGAGAGGATGAGGGGTGAAAGGGGGAGGGAGTGGGAGGGGAAAGGATGAAGGGGGGAGGGGGGGGCCGAGAGGATGAGGGGGAGTGGTGAAAGGGGGAAGGGTTAGAGGATGAGGGGGAGGGGAAAGGATGAAGGGGGGAGAGGATGAGGGGTTGGGGAGAGGATGAGGGGGGTTGGGGGAGAGGATGAGGGTGGAAAAGTAAGAGCGGGAGGGGGAGAGGGCGGAGGGGAGAAAGGATTAGGGGAGAGGAGGGGAGGGCAGAGAGGATGAGGGGGGGAGTGGTCAAAGGGAGAGGGGGAGGGGAAAGGATGAAAAAGGAGGGGAGGGCAGAGAGGATGAAGGGCACAGAGGATGAGGGGGAGGGGAAAGTATGAAGGGGGGACAGGATGAGGGGTTGGGGAGAGGATGAGGGCGGAAAAGTAGGGGGGGAGGGAGGGGGTGAGGGTTGCAAAGATTAGGGGGGTGGGGGAGAGGATGAGAGGGGAAGGGGGTAGGAGGGAGGGTGGAAGGGGAGGGTGGAGGGGGAAGGGGAGAGGATGAGGGGGAGGGGGAAGAAGAGGGAAGGTGGAAGGAGAGGGGGGAGAGGATGAGAGAGGAGGGGTGAGAGGATGAAGGGGGGAGAGAGGATGAGAGAGGAGGGGTGAGAGGATGAAGGGGGAGAGAGGATGGGGGAGAGAGGATGAGGGGGGAGGGGAGAGAGAGTAGGGGTGAGAGGATGAAGGGGGAGGGGAGAGAGAGTAGGGGTGAGAGGATGAAGGGGGAGGGGTGAGACGATGATGGGGGGGGGGTGAGAAGATGAGGGTTGAGAAGGGAGGGGATAGAGGATGAGGGGTGAGAAGGGGGAGGGGAGAGGATGAGGAGTGAGAAGGGAGGTGAGAGAGGATGAGGGGGGAGGGGAGAGGATGAGGGGAGGAGAGAGGATGAGGGGGGAGGGGAGAGGGTGAATGGATGAGGGGGGAGAGGATAAGAGGGGGGGAGGGGTGAGAGGGTGAATGGATGAGGGGGGAGAGGATGAGGGGGGTTGGGGGAGGGGAGAGTGAATGGATGAGGGGGGAGAGGATGAGGTGGGAGAGCATGAGGGGGGTGGGGGAGAGGATGAGGGGTGAGAGGGTGAATGGATGAGGGGTGAGAGGATGAGGGGGAGGGGTGAGGATGAGGGTGGTGGGGGGAGGGGGTGAGAAGTGGGAGGGGTGAGAGGATGAGGGGGAAGTGTGAGAGGGGTGAGAGGATGAGGGGGAGGGGGGTGAAAGGGGGAGGGGGGTGAGAGGATGAGGGGGGAGTATGAGGGGGAAAGGATGAGGGGGGAGAGAGGTGAGAGGATGAGGGGTGAGAGGATGTGGGGGAGGGGTGAGGATGAGGGTGGTGGGGGAGAGGGGGAGAGGTGGGAGAGGTGAGAGGATGAGGGGGGGAAGTGTGAGAGGGGGAGGGTGGTGAAAGGGGGAGGGGGGGTGAGAGGATGAAGGGGGAGGGGGGAGGGGGGTGAGAGGATGAGGGGTGAATGGGGAGGGATGATGGGGAGGGGAGTGAGAGAGGGTAGGGATGAGGGGGAGGGGGGCTGAGAGAGGAGAGGGATGAGGGGGAGGGGGTGAGAGGGGGGAGGGGGTGAGAGAGGGGAGGGATGAGGGGGGGTGAGAGAGGGAGGGGGAGGGGAGTGAGAGAGGAGAGGGATGAGGGGGGGGGAGAGGTGAGAGGATGTGGGGGGAGGGTGGTAAAGATGAGGGGTGAGAGGATAAGGGGGGTTCAGGGAGAGGATGAGGGAGGAGGGGTGAGAGGGTGAAAGGATGAGGGGGGAGGGGAGAGAGGATGGGGGGAGGGGAGAGAGGATGAGGGGGGAGAGAATGAGGGGGAGGGGTGAGAGGGTGAAAGGATGAAGAGGGAGGGGAAAGAGGATTAGGGGGGAGGGGGGAGAAGGGGAGGGGTGAGAGGGGGGAGTGGTGAGAGGGGAGGGGGGAGAGGATGAGGGGTGAGAGAGGGGAGGGATGAGGGGGGAGTGGGGTGAGAGGATGAGGGGTGAGAGAGGGGAGGGATGAGGGGGGGTGGGATGAGAGGATGATGGGGGAAGGGAGAAAGGATGAGGGGAGGGGGGAGAGGATGAGGGGGGAGAGGGTGAATGGATGAGGGGGGAGGGGTGACAGGGGAGTGGATGAGGGGGGAGGGGTGACAGGGTGAGGGGGAGAGGATGGGAGGGGGGAGAGGATGAGGGGGGTTGGGGGAGAGGATGAGGGGGGAGGGGTGATAGGGGTGATGGGGAGAGAATGAGGGGGAGGGGAGAGAATGAGGGGGAGGGGAGAGAAGATGAGGGGAAGGGTTGAGAGGGGGGAGGGTGAGAGGATGAGGGGTGGGAGGGTGAAAGGGGGAGGGGTGAGAGGATGAGGGTGGAGGGGAGGGGGGAGAGGATGAGGGGGGAGAGGATGAGGGAGGAGGGGTGAGAGGGTGAATGGATGAGGGGGGAGAGGATGAGGGGGGAGTGGATGCAGGGGAGGGGTGATGGGGGAGAGAATGAGGGGGAGGGGAGAGAAGATGAGGGGAAGGGTTGAGAGGGGGGAGGGTGAGAGGATGAGGGGTAGGAGGGTGAAAGGGGGAGGGGTGAGAGGATGAGGGGGGAGGGGAGGGGGGAGAGGAGGAGGGGTGAGAGGGTGAGGGGTGAGGGGGAGGGGTGTGAAGAGGAGGGCAGAGAGGATGAGGGGGAGGGGTGTGAAGAGGAGGGGAGAGAGGATGAGGGGTGAGAGGATGAGGGGGAGAGGGGTGAGAGGATGAGGGGGAGAGGGGTGAGAGGATAAGGGGAGAGGGGTGAGAGGATGAGGGGGAGGGGTGAGAGGATGAGGGTGATGGGGAGAGAGTATGAGGGGGTGAGAGTTGGGAAGGGTGAGAGGATGAGGGGGGAAGTGTGAGAGGGGGAGGGGTGAGAGGATGAGGGGGGATGGGTGAGAGGATGAAGGGGGAGGGGTGAGAGGATGAGGGGGGAGGAGTGAGAGGGGGTGGAATAAGAGGGGGAGGGGGGAGGTGACATGGAAGGGGTCACCAAGCTTATAATAAAGGTCAAGCCCACTTGGTTACCCCTGACCTGTGTTTTGGAGTCCTAGATTGTCAGCTCTTGGGCCCGGGCATTGTGTATGCATTACTGTGACTGTGTGCAAAATATGACAACTGCCATTTTTGTGTTTTACCCTTTTCGGAGGTGCTTGGACCAGGAGATGTTCCGGAGGTAAGTTTCAGGGTGGGTGTGACGGAGAAACTGGTTGCAGAATGTTGCTATGTATTGGGGTGCCGGAGTTACAGGATTCCCCAAAGGGTGTACCCAGAAATCAGGTACGATTCTTGGATACAGTAGAGCACATTGCTCCGGTCAAACTCCCATCCTGAAAACATTCCTGCGGCTCACCACTGGGATGCCCTGCTTCAGCACAGAGCAGGAAATGGTAAAAATGAGGCACAGGGTTTCCTGGCACAGAGGAAGTTTGTTTTATTAACATGGGGACACAAGGGGTTAATGTATATCCCCACACTCCAGTCAGGTATAAGACTGAGGGTTGTTTTCATTAAAATAAGAGATTTAGGTTTGTAGTGGTTTGAAATATGTTTAAAGATCCGGTTGCTGTGTGTAAGTGATGAAGGCGAGTGTGAGGGAACGGTTTAGTTTACACTCCTTTTCCTGCATCAAAAAACTGTGACACATTCCAGCAGCAGAATGTGTATATTTTACCACACAGAAGACAGGCCACACTATATTATATTACATATTACATTACTGGAACTTCTCAACGGACAGCAGGTAGGCTGTGGGCTCTTCTCCACAGGTTCCACCCGGTAGATGTCATCTTGGACAGCAATGGATGGGGACATCTCCACCAGGTTGCCCGGACGACCAGACTTGTGGAGCTACCTTGCTCCGCGGTCACCTTGGGACTCACACCCGACACCCCTGGGGCAGTCCACTCACCCTCAGGAACAGCGGTAGTCGTAGATCCCAGTCCTGGGACCGTTGGCACCGTCACATGTGGTCGAACTGGTAGTAGCAGGGCACATGGGCCCGCGGCGGTCACTTTGGGTGGCACCGGACCACTTAGGCATCCAGGCGGGTTGATAAGGGCACACGGGCCCACATCATCCATGACCGGGAGAATTAAGGAGACCGCACCGGTTGGTGTGGTGACTCGCGAAGGAGGCACAGATACCTCAGCTGGTACAGGGCTGGCAGGCCTCAGATAGAAGGTGCCACAGTGCTGGCACCGCGCCTCCAGTCCGACAGCTCCTCTGGGCAGTCGACAATGTGTGCAGATACACACGCACAATCAGGTAGCCACCTGGAAGTGTAGTTGGTGACTTCTAGGTCATCTTTAGCAGCTGAGTTGGAGGCCATGAGGTAGTCTGGAACAGATTGCTTAGGCTCCTCTCTCTTGCTTCACTCAAAGATGAATGAACACTTGGGGGCAGTAAAGAAACTCCTCCCAGCACTAGGCACAATGTGATAGGCTGGTAGGGAATAGCTCCTCCCCTGGGTGGAATCAGAGGCAGGGCTGTTTAGGTACAATGCTGACTTGACTCACGATGAGCCTATCAGCATATTGGGTGGCACCCTCCTTTTGGCGCCGAAAGGATGCAACTATTTGCAGATCTTTTGCAACTTTGCAGATCCATGCGGTTCGGTTTCTTGGCGGGAGCACCATCTTGGACACCATGCATAAGACCACACCACGTGTTGGGCGCCATTTTAAAGCTCTTCCTTGCACGTAAATTTTCCTTAGGCTGCAGATAGTCTGACACAGAAACTATCCCTCAGCTAGGAATAACTCCTTCCATACACTGCAGACAATTGCAGCTTACGTTCCCTCTGACTCCCTGTGTTCCAACGACTAGAAACGCCACCCCAGGGGTTCTGACCTCTCAGACTCACAATACAGGTATCCAGGCCCCAGGCAATGAGATTCCCTGCAGATATCTTTAGGCTTCTTTAGACACCAGGGTGACTAGAACCAGAGCAATAGTCCTCTGTTTTAACACAGTTTGTCCTTATGGTTAGCATAGCCTGGCGGGGAAGTTGAGCCCTGGTTATGGAATGCCGGGGTCCCCTGAATGCTACAGCTAGCCTTCCCCTTCACTGGTACTCCTGCTGTCAGCATATAGGGACATATAGGTCATCTTTGCGAGGTAAATCTCCCCCTGACTACCCCTAGATTCCCTCCTTCCTGAGTCTCACTTATCTGAGAGCTCGCCCTATATGGCATCTGCTCTTTTAAGCACTGAAAGCCTGAACTGATCTCAGCAGCACCTCCAAATGTAGCACTGTTCCCCCCTCCCCCTCCCCCATGGGAGATACACAGCCTATGCTACCTTGTGTGTGGTGCAAATACCTGTTAGGGTAAGGAGAGATGAGCCTGATCTGCGATGTAGTGGAGATCAGGACAGGCTTAGGTTCTTCTCTGAGCTCTTCTCATGGTGCTTAGCGCCTCCAGCAGAAGTGGGCTCTAGCATGTTCGGAGGTCAGCCCCCACTATTGCACTCTTTCTCCCTCAGCCCAACGACTGATACTCAGACTGAGGTATATTAGAACAGGATCTTTATTGGGGACATCCACTGCAGATCTTCTTACAGCGATGCAAGGTCTCAGAGGCTCCTTACCTCTGGATGGTGCTTTGCCCCTGGTAGTATAGGGCATTTGTGGCTGAGTCTGATGTTCCCTCAGTCCAAAGACTAAAGGCGAGCACGCTCATCCCGCCATGGGAGAGGCTGATAGCTCTACTGCTTCCTCTTTCTTCCAGAGCATGAACAGGACTGACTCTAAATTTGGACTTCCTCTAATTAGGATAAAAAGGGCGGCCTCATGGTCTATACCTATCCCTGATAGGCTTACACAGGCCATGAGTCAAAACCTTACTCCTGTCCATCATAGAGGAGTATGGGTGGGGTGACAAACCCACAAAATTAACCCCTTACAGCCTGCAGCTAGCCGGACTTACATAACAGGGCAGGGAAAGATAGGCAGAATGACATACCCTGTTACATGTATACTGTATGATCGCCAGTAAGAGCCATGCATGGAGACGCAGTGTCTCCATGCAGTTCTTACAGGCTGCTTTTTTTTCAATCAGCTATCGCGCCTTAGATTTTTAAGCACGATAGCAGGAGGGAAAAAACAGCTTGCGCGATTGGCCCGCACCTAACCATATGCGCTTCACTTCTTAGTGAATCCCGCGTCTTGCTTCATTTTTTATCATGGGATTACAAATTTCCCAATCGGCATAAAAGCTCACTGCTTAGTGAATCGCCCCTATCTATTGTTAATTTATTCCTGAATATTAGCCTGAACTAAACATTCAAGTAGCTTCCCCACTATTGATATCAGGCTTACAGGTCTGTAATTCCCTGGTTGTGATTTAGCTCCCTTTTTAAATATAGGCACCCATCTGCTTTACGCCAATCTTGTGGTACTGAGCCTGTGGAAATGGAGTCCTTGAATATTAAATGTAATAGATTGGCTATTACTAAAAAATGCTCCTTAAGAACCCTTAGCTGCATTCCATTACAATCCCTGACTGATTTTGTTGGCACAATTTCTTCGCTGATTGAGAAGAGTGATTAGTTCTTGGAGGTTTCAACCTCAATTATCTTGACCCTAAAAACGACAAAATCTGGACACAATTCAGTCACTAAATTTAATCCATATGATTTCCCAACCCACACGGACAAACCTAAAATCTGGAAATATATATAAACATAAGCAAAAAAGCACTCCTAGTGATGAATAATGACTTTCGTGATAATAATTAAAGTGAATATGAATCAGAAAAACAAGAGAGGTGGATACCAGCACTCCAAAATGGGAATAGAATAGGGGTGGTGCACTATGGGAAACAATAAGGATTAATAAATAGCAACGCAGTTACAAGACTCATTACATTTATGCTACATAGGGTTATGAGTGCACGCATCTTGGGGACTCGCTGACACACTACCTCCACTTGAATCAGAAACACACGAGGCAGCTCCAACCTAGATATAGTGTTCAGTCTTTCATAGAAAATATGCTGAAATTGGATATTAGATTCCAGCCAATCACCAGTAAATTGGCGAGTAAGACTTTTAGAGAGTTGTTTTTATGAGCAAATATCATGAGCCGAACATCATTGACTCCCGAGGAAGTCATTGGAGGTGAAACGCGTAGAGTCAAAACCAGAGTGCATCCGGATTGCACGATTGTCGAAACGGAGGCATCGCAACTCGGTTCCAAGAATACACCCACCAGAAGTGACATCAGTCGCCAGAGACAGCTGGGGATCAGAGTCTTAAGGTCAAAGCTGAAACCTGTTTTTTACACTACATGCCTGATTTAAGCTTACAAAATTGTGATGCAAGGTCCCTGCTAAGTTGAAATAGAACACCTATGTTCAGACCTACTTACCATCTGCAATGTGAGTCGATACTTGACTCCATATGAGTGCAGAGACGCTCACATATTTATCCTCAATCTAATATTTCACTATTGGAATTTTTATATATACTGTAAACAGGAGGGTAGGCTGTGTGGTATATTGGTGCATCACCTCAACAGACTCCAATAGTGTAATCTCACAATAAATGAATCCAATGTCCAGGAACAATATATGTAGAAGTGAATAAATTGACCTCCCAGGGTGATAACAGGGACTTGTTGGTGCCCACATGGCTACCCCAAACTACGTCTCCAGTAGGCATAAGCTCACCACTGGGGCAATAACACAGAACAGTCCAGCAATGGAAGGCAGAAAACGATGGGCTATGCCCTTTACTTTCCTTTAGTGGTATCCAGGTGAGAGGATTCTCCGGCGTGCAGCCCTCAGAAGGTAGATCCAGAACAGCACAGGAGAAGAGGGGCACATCTCACAGCGGAAGCGGCAGCAAGCGCTGGTAATAAGGGCAACTCCAGACAGGGGTAAAAATATACATAAATCTTTAATGGTCGGTACAAAAATAGGACCACGCACCAACGCGTTTCGTCCGTTAGGACTTTCTCAAGGTGTAAGGAGGGACAAAATCACAGACAATTTATCTAAACAAACTTTGCGCCAAAACGGAGTACCTGTGATGTCATCAACGTGCGTCCCGCAATGGAGTCGCACTATTACCGCGCGGCTCAGTCCTGAGTCGCGCTTGTAACAGAGGAGGTGCACCAGCTACCAGGATTGGCCAATTGGAAAGAAAAAAATATTGAATTACAAAACTTTAATAATACCATTACAAATAAACAATACGAAGCATCATATAACATGGAGGTTGCTCCAGTTATATAAAAAAAACAAGCAGATAATATTGCTGCACGTTTTCAGAAAACCCTCGACGTTACCTCGCTCTATACTATGATATCTCATTCTCAAGGGGTGGCAGCTGTCCGGCATTTTCTTAGCCGTTCTGATTTATCACCTGCACAAGTTGCTTTTATTTTGCATTCAATTTGGTTTCTTCTAACTCACAATTATTTTTTGTTTGATGGGGTTCATTATCTCCAAACACGTGGAACGGCCATGGGGACGAGTTTTGCTCCCTCATACGCCAATCTCTTCATGGGATAGTGGGAGTCGTTCCACGTGTTTGGAGATATGAACATTTATAGGGAGCACATTTTATTTTATCGGTGGTTTATTGATGATCTGTTATTCATTTGGGAGGGTGATGTCCCCACTTTATTATCTTTTATTAATACACTCAATATAAATTATTTAAACCTTCACTTCACGTACACTTATAATTATCACCACATTCACTATTTATATTTATATGTATATATTGATAATGCACTTAAAATTCATACTGATGTTTTTCGTAAACAAAATTCACGAAACACCTTTTTATGTGCAAACAGCTGCCACCCCAAAGCTTTAATTAAAAGTATTCCAAAAGGGCAACTGATACGCCTCCGGCGCAATTGCTCTACAGATGAACTATATAATGTTCAGGTCAAAGACCTATATGATCGCTTTATTAAGCGAGGTTATAACCACAATGATTTAATTAAAACAATACAAGAGGTCTCCTCTATAGATAGAAGACAATTGCTTCAACGGTCCCCTAAAAAATCTGCATTAGATGATTGTCCCTTGTTCATCACATCTTATAGCCATCAAGGAGAACAGATTAAGAGAATTTAAAAAAAACATTGGTCCATCCTGTCATTGGACCCTGTTCTCAGACCCATAATCTCTACAGGTCCGAGAATTATATTCAAAAAAGCTAGAACGGTAGCAAGTACCCTCTCACCTAGTCTGTTTAAAATGCCCACTGAAAGTCAATCAAAACTTCCTAAGGGTTCATTTAGGTGCAATAAATGTAAAATTTGCCCTAAAATGAGACAGTCGAGCACATTTACATCCACGGTTAATAGAATAACGCATAAGAATATGATGTTTATTAACTGTAATTCGTCATTCGTTATCTATTTAATCACATGTGGCTGTGGATGTCAATACGTGGGTCGAACCACCAGATGTCTCAAAATCAGAATGATGGAGCACTTCAGGCTCATTTCTAATGGGGATCTCAGTCACCCTGTATCTAAACATTTTTCCAGCTGTAATAAAGGTGGTCCTGATAATTTTTCATTTCAAGGAATTGAAATAGTTGCACCTCTGGATAGTGGTGGTAATAGGACCTTACAGTTGGATCGCCATGAGGCATTCTGGATCTTTACTTTAAGGACCAGAGTGCCTCACGGAATGAACATTGACTGGGATCTAACTCATTTTCTGTACTTGCCAAACTTTGGGATGGAGTGCATGTATTATGAGACTGCACTCCCAGCCCAAACAGGATAGAAACTGTTCAGTATCCTGGGAGCCCTATATATGGAATTTATTACCATCCCCTGGTTTCTGTCACATATCTTCCCCCCAGCTCAGACCTCGAGGGATGAGCGACCATGGATATTAGGGAGTGCATTCTTGACAACCCGTCAGCATTGCCATGTTTGTGCCCTGACCTTTGTTCCACAGAAAATTTAAAGGGTTGTAGGCTTAGGAACCACCTGGTCACTCTAGCATTCTTCTCTCTGTTTTGACACATCCAGGTAAGGGGTGCATGATCTGTGACCAACCGGAATTTTCTCCCCAACAGATAGTATTTGAGCGTCTCTACAGCCCACTTTATTGCGAGACACTCTTTCTCGACTATGGAGTAATTTTTCTCCTGGTGATTTAGTTTCCTACTTAAATAAAGGATGGGGTGCTCCTCACCTTGAGACTCCTGGGAGAGTACCGCCCCCAGCCCTACCTCAGATGCGTCGGTTTGGACTAAAAACTCTTTAGAGAAGTGAGGTGTGACCAACACTGGTTGGGCATAGAGAGCTTCTTTCAGGCTTCTAAAGGCCTGTTCGGTTTCGGGAGACCACTTTACCATTAGCGGCCCTCTTGCTTTTGTGAGGTCGGTTAGTGGGGTTGCCTTAGTTGCAAAATTGGGAATAAACCTTCTATAGTAACCAATTAATACCAAAAAGGTCCTTACTTGTTTTTTTGTAACTGGCCTTGGCCAATTTTGTATCGCCTCTACTTTGAGTGTTTGGGGTTTGAGTAAACCTCTGCCAATAGAATACCCCAGATACTTGGCCTCCTCCAGACCAATAGTGCATTTAGCGGGGTTAGCAGTTAGTCCAGCAGACCGAACTGCGTCAAGCACAGCTTGGACCTTTGGAAGGTGGGATTGCCAATCTTCACTATGGATTACCACATCATCCAGGTAGGCGGCAGCGTACCGAGCATGTGGTTTTAAAATTGTATCCATCATTCTTTGGAATGTGGCGAGAGCTCCATGTAAGCCAAAAGGCACCACCCTATACTGAAAGAGGCCGTCTGGGGTTGAGAAGGCTGTCTTTTCTTTTCCCCTTTCTGGGAGGGGAACCTGCCAGTACCCTTTTGTTAGGTCTAGGGTCGTGAGATATCGGGCTTTGCCCAGTCTCTCTACCAGTTCATCAACCCTGGGCATAGGATAAGTATCAAATTTTGACACAGCATTTAGTTTACGGTAGTCATTGCAAAACCTTTTTGTACCGTCTGGCTTAGGCACTAAAACTATAGGGCTGTTCCACCCACTTGGGATTCCTCAATTACGCCTAGTTTTAGCATTTTTTTAACCTCTAAACTTATAGCCTCTCTTTTGGCCTCTGGGATTCGGTACGGTTTAAGGTTAACTCGGACCCCCGATTCAGAGACTAGGTCATGTTCAATTACCCTAGTTCTACCTGGCTGTGTAGAGAAGACTTCTTTGTTTCTTCTCACTAAATTCTGGACCTCTCGTTTCTGATGAACGGACAGGGTTTCAGCTATGCTAACCTCTGGGTCAGTTTCTCGATACTCTGACGGACCTGGGAGTACTAGGGTTAACAAGACCTCTCTATCTTTCCAGGGCTTAAGTATGTTTACATGGTAAATTTGCTCAGGTTTCCTCCTACCTGGCTGTCTCACCTTAAAATTTACTTCTCCCACTCTTTCCAAGACCTCATATGGCCCATGCCACTTAGCAAGGAATTTACTCTCTATGGTTGGAACCAGAACTAGTACCCTATCGCCTGGAAAAAAAATTCTGACCCTAGCACCCTTATTATACGTATTCCTCTGTGCCTCTTGAGCTTTTTCCACGTGTTCCCTCACTATAGGTAGGACTGCAGCTATGCGGTCCTGCATCTGGGCAACGTGCTCTATTACACTTCTGTAAGGGGTAACCTCGTGTTCCCAAGTCTCTTTGGCTATATCCAGTAAGCCCCTTGGGTGTCGGCCATACAATAGTTCAAACGGGGAGAAGCCTGTGGATGATTGGGGAACTTCCCTAATGGCAAATAACAGGTATGGTAACAAACAATCCCAGTTTTTCCCATCCTTATCGACCGCCCGGCGTAACATGCTCTTTAAGGTTTTATTGAACCGTTCCACTAAACCATCTGTTTGTGGATGATAGACTGAGGTTCTGAGATGCTTGATTTTTAGGAGTTTACATAACTCTTTTGTTACTTGGGACATAAATGGTGTTCCCTGGTCAGTTAAGATCTCTTTAATAATTCCGACCCGGGTAAACAGAACTATTAACTCTTTTGCTATGTTTTTAGCAGAGGTGCTACGTAGGGTAACTGCCTCCGGATATCGGGTGGCATAATCTAATATTACCAATATATGCTGATGTCCCCTAGCAGACTTTATTAGGGGTCCTACTAGATCCATAGCAATCCGATCAAATGGTACATCTATTATGGGAAGGGGTACCAATGGGCTACGATACGCTTTGAACGGGGCGGTGATCTGACATTCTGGGCATGAGGAGCAATAATTTGTCATTTCTACCAGAACCCCAGGCCAATAGAAGCTTCGGAGAACCTTTTCTTTTGTCTTTTCCACCCCTATGTGTCCCCCCAATGGGTGACTATGTGCGAGGTGTAATACTACATTACGGAATGTCCGTGGTACCAACAATTGTTTAGTTATAATTATCAACCCGATATACTAGGTCATTCTCTACCTCGAAGTAGTGGTAGGCAAGTGACCTATCTGGTTGGCCAGGAGTACTATTCTGGTCCCGTATATTCCTCCTTGCTTCCGATAATGTGGGGTCTTCCCACTGGGCCTTCTTAAAACTCCCAGGACTGACCTCTAGGTCAGCGAAGGTCTTATCCTGTTCTGGGGTGGTAAGTGCCTGTTCAACATCTTGATTTGGGGTATTCCCTACCAAGATAGCCATGGGGAAGGGGATTTTACAGCACTCATCCTCTTTCCCCTTCTTATTTGGGCCCTCGTCAACCTCTATTTCTGAAAAAGGGAAAGGATTTGTTTCTTCTGTTACTTCGTTATGGTCTGCTATTGAACTCTGAGCGCTATTCTGAGAGGAGGACCACATTTTTAGAAAATGGGGAAAGTCGGTCCCTATTAACACATCATGTGCCAGTTTGGGTACTATAGCCACTTTGAAATCTAAAGAACCCAACTCTGTTTCAATAACAGTGGAATATTCGTGATTATCCCCATGTATACAACAAATTGCCACTCTTTGTGAACTGTTTACCTGTTTTTTCTCAATGGGCAACAGGTATTCGGACACTAGTGTGACCATACTCCCAGAGTCAAGAAGTGCCCGATCCCTCTTACCATTTACCTTTACAAATGCCCACAGATGGTTATTCAAGGGGTCCTCTGGGCTAGGGCCCATACATTGGGACCACAGCGAATAAAGTTCAAAGCTGTTGCATTGCATTGGTTCAGCATTTAGTGGGCAGACTTTCACGGTGTGGCCCCTCTCATAACAATTTACACATTTAGGTACATAGTCTGTGTCCCACTTAGAGCCCTTTTTCGGCTCCCCATGTTGGCTGTTGCCCTTAGTGTGCGAGCCACTGTTGCTGGTGCTGTTTGAAGGAGGTCGTCGCTCTTCAGCCCCCCTTAACCCTGGTACCCTTTTTCCGTCTCTGGACGAGTCCTGGAACCTTGGGTAGTGGGGATGCTCCATTACTATGGGTTGCGGGTGCTCTTCTGCTGCATTGTACCTTTCTACGAGGGCCACCAGCTCATCTGCATTGTCGGGGTCACTCTGACTGACCCAACGGCATAGGGCAGAGGGAAGTTTCCTCAAGAACTGTTCCATGACCAACCATTCCATGATGTGGCTTGCTGAGTTGATCTCGGGTTGCAGCCACTTCCGAGCGAGGTGGATGAGGTCATACATCTGGCTTCGGGTGGCTTTATCCAACGTGAAGGACCATGCGTGGAACCTTTGGGCACGAACAGCCGTGGTTACGCGGAGGCGGGCGAGGATCTCGAACTTCAATTTTGCATAGACATTAGCTTCGGCTGGCTCTAGATCAAAGTAAGCCTTCTGGGGTTCTCCGCTTAAGAAGGGTGCGATTAGGCTGGCCCACTCAGCTTCTGGCCATCCCTCCCTCTGTGCCGTGCGTTCAAATGTGAGAATATAGGTTTCAACATCATCCGAGGGCCCCATCTTCTGAAGGTAGTGGCTTGCCCTGGTCATTTTCGGGACTGGGGCTGCCTCTGCCAGTGGAGTCTTAATGATAGTCCCTCTCAGGATCTAGAGTTCCTGCTGTAAGCCCTGGGCGAACCGTTATTGTTCCTCTCTCAGAAAGCGGTTTGTCTCTTGCTGGTTTGCATTCGCCTGTTGCTGGTTTGCATTAATCTCTTGCTGGGCTATTAGCAGCTGTTGGTGGGTTGCATCCGCGTTTTGAAGAGCTGCATTCGCCTCTTGCAGGGCTGCATTCGTCTGTTGCTGGTTTGCATTAGTCTCTTGCTGGGCTATTAACAACTGTTGCTGGGTTTCATTCGCGTCTTTCTGGGCAGTGACATTGCGTACCAGCGCACTCACCACGTCTTCCATCTTGTTTGGAGAGAAAAAAAACTTTTTTTTTTCTTTTTAAAGTTCTTTAACCCGCAGACCTTTTAGTGTTCTGCCCGCATTCTCCACCATCTGTGACAAACGGCTACTCCGGGGCTCCGTCGTCTGTCCGGGACTGTTAGAACACGGTCTTTTAGGGTAGGTTAAATGACGAGGCGTTACGTGCTGTTCCTTTAAACAGGTTATGCCTGGTTTATTCAGTCCCAGGCACTGAGACTGCCACAGTGCATACAACAGAAACACAAGCAAAACAAAAACCTGCTCACCTGAGCAATAACTTAACTTAGGTTTTCCCTGACTCAGGGTTGAAGTGGCTTTTCCACTTCCAACAACAAAATAAGGAACGTTGCAGTTTTAGACAAAAAGAGCAGAATGATTTAACCTGTTTGGGGAGCGGCTTTTCCCCTCTCTGCTTCCAACAGACTTCCTGTCTCCAGGCTCTTGGGGAGAGGGAAGAGGAACCAGGAAATCAGTCTTAAATACCTGATTTCTAATTAGCAGGACAGGTGACAGAAATCAGGCAGCAGACAAACTCTGGTCTGGATCCCTCATCCCTCAGTTCCAGCACTTGCCAAACTGTGGGATGGAGTGCATGTATTATGAGGCTGCACTCCCAACCCAAACAGGATAGAAACTGTTCAGTATCCTGGGAGCCCTATATATGGAATTTATTACCACCCCCTGGTTTCTGTCACACTGTATATAATTTCCCTTTACTTTCACCTTTTTGCGCTCCACCAACCCAAACCCAATTGATTCTAAAATCTGGCAACCATTCCTTGATATATTAGATTCTGAATTGTTGTCTCAACAGAATCCAATCCTCTGGTATCCTAACAGACATTTTCAGTGACCATGCAATAGTGTATTGTGTAAAGAAAATCAAATCACGCAGGTCAAGACCTAAAGTTCTCCTCACTATAACATTTGGAAGCTTTAACCCACAACGGTTTCTGGCTGATCTTACCAACTGCCCTTGGTACAGAATCAACTTGATATCTGACCCCAATTCTGTGCTTGTTTATTTCCAAACAGAGTTCTTAAACATTTGTGATACCCATGCTCCGCTACACAGAATAAGAGTATGGGGGGCCCACCTTCCATGGGTTAAAAACCAACCTTATTGTGCTTTACCATTTTAAGGAAGCCTGTTGGAAAAGATACAAAGGAACTGTCACTACCAAGGATCTCAATAACTACAGATGTCTGTGAAATATATCAACAAGCCAAACAAGACAAGCAAACGTCCAATATTACTCAGACAATCTTTAGCAAAATGCATCAAACCCAGCAAAGTTGTGGAAGGTCAATAACAATATGTTCCAGCCTCTTAGCCATCAACAGCCATCTAATATCAAAAATGATGATACTATACTGACAAAGCACACTGACAATGTAAATGCATTCAATTAATACTTTGTGGGGTGTGCTACTTCCCTACTATAAAAGCGCAACCCTAAACTATAATCATGAACAGTGCTTAGAATTTTCAATGTGTCCCAGTATCTGAATAGGAGATTACACAGGCGTTCTTAACATTAAAACTAAACAGCCAATGTGGGCCTGACCTACATCAATCAAAGTTCCTATGACATAGTGCCCCAGCCATTACCATACTATTTGCTTCCCTAATCAACTCTATTTTGTCTTACGTTCATATCCCAAGTCCTGGAAAACTGCCAGAGTTGTCCCAGTCTACAAACGTGGAGACAAAAACAGTGTCTCCAACTGCAGACCAATCTCCCAATACTATCCAAACTCATGGAAAAATGTGTCCACTCCCAATTAAGTGATTACTATACCAAGACAAATTTACTTAGCAAACTCCAATCTGGCTTTCGTCCCAACCAGTCCACGGTAACTACCTTTTTAAAAGTTTGCAATGAGTTCCAGTGTGGAATATAACTGGGATAATTAACTGGTTCAATATTCCTAGAGTTTGCCAAGGCTTTTGATACTGTTGATCATGTTATCTTGTTAAACAAACTTCAGTGCTTTGGAATAGGGGAACATGCTTTCAATTGGTTTCACTCCTACCTATCGTGTACTGTAGATCCCAATTTGTGTGTATCTCGGGCTCGAACTCCAACCCCTTGGATATCACCTGTGGTGTCCCGCAAGGCTCTGTTCTGGGGCCCCTACTCTTTTCCGTCTTCATTAATGATCTATCTACAGCTTGTAAAGCAGTTTCAATGCACATGTTTGCGGATGACACAATCTTATTCACACTGCCCTAGCCTCACTGACCTTGGACACTTACTTCAATCTAATTTTTCAAGACTTGAATACTGGATTAGTTACAAGCCTCTTACTCCCACTTATGACTTTGATTGTAAGCTCTTTGGGGCAGGGACTCCTTGTCCTATTGTTACTTTTATGCCTGAAGCGCTTATTCCCATTATGTGTTATATTATTATGTTATGTGCATAGTGCGTGTATAATATATAATAATATAATATATATAAAGATATACATACATACATGACTGAAGAATAGAGATCAAAATGTGATAGAACTAGAAGCTATGAAAATTACAGCAGCACTTCCTTTTTGACGATTGATATTTATGTTAAAAAGAAATGTCTCCTTTTCTATCTTGGAGCATACAAATAGCAGTAGCAATAGCTACTAGCAATAGCTAATAGCAATAGCAATAGCACTGCCATACATGGATGAACCAGCCGGTTACTATAATAATTTGCTAGGTTTTCGTAGATGTTGTATTTTTTTTAACAGCACGCAAGACATAAGTCAAGAGTGCTGGAAGCTGATTGACAATAGAGCATAAAGTGCTGGAACTGAATGAAGCAACAGGAAACACCCTAGAACTTTTAGTCTTCTGCATTCTGTTGTTTTTAAAGGTTCCCCATTCATAGGAGTTCATTGTACCACGTTAATATATATGTAACCCTCCTCGCCCGGAGTTCACATCAGTGTCGTGTTAGGGCAAGTCCGGGTGTATAATCTGGTTGAGGGTCTAGGCCTTTTGCAGACTTGGTGTTGTTATACAATGATTGGTGCCAGGAACTTTATTCATTCAAACAGCAGTTTTATTATCTTGTAGGCACAGTCGCACATTTAATATCCAGAGGTCATTTTGTACTTCCAATAAAGAGTCTTTGGTCTATGCTGTTTGCACGGTTTCCCTAGCTGTCCCCATCTCAGCCCACTAGGAAGATGCTGAGGCTTTATATTCCCTAGGCTAGTTATAGAGTGCCTTTGCTCTGCAGCGATTGTAGCACTTCATATCCACGGGGCCCCTGATGGGCCTAGTGCTACTTTCTCTCTGTGATCGGCCTCCTCATTTCAGGGCAGCCTACCACCTCGTGGTCTTCTGGGTGAGAGCCATTGAGGGACCCAGCGGTGGGGTGAGTCCAACTATACTTAGGGGCTGCTTTTGGGAAGCTCCCTCTGAGTATAGTCTGTCTCTCAGGTTATCATCTGAGTAATAAAGAACCACTAATGCATGACAGAGGCGCCACGCCAGATCTCCAATTTGCACTCTTTGTATAGAAAAGTAGGTCAAGACTTGAAATAAGTTAAGGATTTAAATATCCTGAGACTAGCCACATGATAGCCTAATATGAAACCCACTGGAGTACCAGGGATAGACAATAAATTCTGAAAAATAATAAAGTTTTAATGTTATAATACATAGCGGCGCAAGTGATCTATATACATAAAGTGTAAATAAAAAGTTATAAAAACAGAGCATACACCTGTAGTCAAGAGGGATAGTTACAGATGGTCGTCTGTAAAGGGTTAATACCCTTGAGAAAAGAGGGCAGAATACTATATCTGTTAAAGAGTAGGTCCTGCTGTTGTAGTTGCAGATGTAGCTGCCCAATGATCAGATGTAAGGTACAGATATTAAATATATATAGCTGTCTTCAAACAATGAGAACATCTATCTTAGAGTTAATACCCATTGGATGATAATGATCTGATGCTGCCGTGCCACCAGGATATCCCAGACCAGTACGGGGAAATAGCATAGAGGACTATACATACAGTAGTAGCATAGTAGAGTATAAACCTGCATACTGTATGTCGGTGTAGTTATAGGAAATCAATGCCCAGAAATAGCTCGGAATCTCTCTCTATCAGTGTGCTTATCATCTGAGTATCAGAACCCTTGTATAGGGATGCTAGTTATGGGCTACACGTTTGGGAGCTCTCCTGATCATATATAAGATCCAAAATATTTAGTATGTAGTTGTCTTCAAAGAATGAGAACATCAAACTTAGGGTTTATGCCCATAGGGTAATATTAGTCTGATGTTGCCCTACCACAAGGATATCCCAGACCAGTACAAAGTAGTAGCATATGAGACTATAAACACAATGTTAGAACAGTAAAATATAAACCTATGTGTGTCATTGTAGTTATAGGGAATCAATGCAGAGAAATGACTCTGGATCTCTCTCTGTTATTGCGCTTGTCCTCTCAGTGTCAAAGAAAACCGCTTATGTTAGGGATACTGGTAACTGGATAGGCATCTACGAACACCTGTTGGTGTGGCGATCCAAGAGGATAATACAGCTCCTATATATGACAACAGGAGTCATATACAACAGAAGGAATGAGGTCTTGGTAATCACTATTCGTCTCAGTGCTGAAATAGTGACAAAAGATGTGTATGAAGGATATAGTATATCGCCATACAACCGTTTGTGTTTGCCCTCTAGATTCTCCGTCTCGATGCCTGGCGTCAGCGTGATCACGCCATCAATGTCCGATGTATGTTTCGCGTTTGTGCTACACGCTTCTTCAGGGAGGATGAGTCTACACCTGAGCTGTCGAGTCCTACAATATTCTCTGAAAAGTGGGTGTGTTTGGTCATCAGACCAATCAGTTCATGCGTATGGTAATTATGTTTAGCGGCCAGATCAAAGTCCATGCCGATAGGAATCAGCATAACCACAACAATAACACTATTTACATAGGGAGGCGGCATAATAACTGAAAATTATTCTTTGCTACCGACAGTACTCATTATCATGTGCTTGCTCATGAGTCTGGAGCCCTGATGATTAAGGCCAGTCAGCCCTGCGGCCTCACTGGCCTCTCCCACTCCCTGGAAGGGAGGAGGGGGAACTCACATCCTCTCATTAGGAAGGAGGGGAACAGACTGATTAAATTTGTCTCTTCCCTTCTGAGGAACCAGAAGGGGCGGGCTCAGGGTCTGTACCTATACCAGACAGGCTGTTTCCAGGCTATGAGTCACCACCACACTTCTGTCATTCAGAAGGGAACGTAAGGGGGTTCAAAAGCCTACCGGATTGCCTGTCACAGCCCTTGACTGCTAGGGACTTAAGTGACATGGGGAAAAGAGAGGCAGGATGGACTTACCATGTTACAGTCTCCCCTGGGTGGAAAATTCCCTGTTCTCATGGGAACCAAATTTACTGCACCATCTGTCAGTCTGGAACCTGCAAAATAACAGATGACATATCAAATGACACACATAACCATATTATCATTCCAGTCCTCAGGTCTCAAATCATCCACTGTCTACAGTGATGATAATTTATTTATTTATTTATTTATTTATAAAATATTTTACCAGGAAGTAATACATTGAGAGTTACCTCTCGTTTTCAAGTATGTCCTGGGCACAGAGTAAAACAAATAATACATGGTTACAAATACAGTTACATAAATGAACAAGGTATACATTTATATACAAGACATTGCATGCACAGTTAAAGAAAATATATATTATGAGCGTATGAAACAGTTACAGACCAGATTAAAGTGTGAGACAGCCTTAGATTTGAAAGAACTTAAGCTGGTGGTGGATATGAGAGTCTCTGGTAGGTTGTTCCAGTTTTGGGGTGCACGGAAGGAGAAGGAGGAACGTCCGGATACTTTGTTGAGTCTTGGGACCATGAATAGTCTTTTGGAGTCTGATCTCAGGTGATAGGTACTGCATGTGGTAGGGGTGAGGAGCTTGTTCAGGTAGCTGGGTAGCTTGCCCAGAAAGTATTTGAGGGTGAGACAGGAAAGGTGAACTTTGCGCCTAGACTCTAGTGATGACCAATCTAGTTCTTTGAGCATTTCGCAGTGATGTGTGTTGTAGTTGCATTGGAGAACAAAACGACAAATTGAATTGTAGAGGGTGTCAAGTTTGCTAAGGTGGGTTTGAGGAGCCGAGCCATATACTATGTCTCCATAGTCAATAATTGGCATTAGCATCTGCTGTGCAATACGCTTTCTGACCAGGAGACTTAGGGAGGATTTGTTCCTGTAAAGTACCCCTAGTTTGGCATAGGTCTTGGTTGTCAGGGTATCAATGTGCATCCCGAATGTTAAGTGGGAGTCAAACCATAAGCCCAGGTATTTAAAACTAGTGACAGGTGTTAGGGTGGTTTTAGCGTTGGTTCTAATCAGGAGCTCAGTCACTGGAAGCTTTACAAATTTAGTCTTGGTCCCAAATAATGACTAGCTCTTTTAACATAAAGAGTAGGGAAGATCTACTTGTAGTATTTGGGATCAGGCTTCTTAATTGCCCGTCCCTCAAAGTCCTTGACCCACACAAAGTATACCTTGGGTCCACTAGTATCCTGGCGAACCTCCACCCGATCTTTGAATATACAGGTCCCTGTAATCCATTCCCTCATTACTGCACACATGCAGGTTTCAGTCACATGCTCCCTATAGCTAGTCTTAGATTGAAGATACTCGGTGACTGCTATCCTTAACCAATCATGCCTGCTGTCCTCTATCTACTGCATGATTGGTTCTGGGACGTAGGGGAAATTGTAGCCATGTGATAAGCGATTCCGGTTTCTTATGGCCGGTCTGCTCTACTTAACCGTATAATTTTCCGGCCAGCTCCTTGGCCAGGTAATGCCCAAAACCCGGGGTCATTAGTGTCCACCTCTTGGTATAATATAGAGGGGCACTTAGGTACTCTTACTCCAAGATTGATCTCTCCCTGCCGCTTACGAAGTGCCTCTTCCACCTCCTCTGGAGAGAATTGGCCTTTCTCCCACCAATGGTCAACTCAATGGTCAAATCAATGGTAAACAAGTCGTCTCAGTCTCAACAACACCGCAAACTCAAGGCTTTCTCAGGAACTTGGCCCACGCCCCTAGGCGAGGCAGAGTTTGAAGAATGGAAGGATCATGCAGAGCAAATACTCCCGGAATGGACATGCTCTGATGCAGTGAAAAGACAGAGGATCATTGAGTGCTTGCAGCCTCCGGCCGCCCTTACAGTACAGTTCTACCGGGATAACCACCCTGAGGTGGATTATTGAGCAATCCTACATGCCCTCACCAAAGCCTATGGCACTCCGGTTGATGTCTTCTCCGTGATGGCCAAGTTCCACGCCCTTGCTCAAGCTGAAGGGGAGGAGGTATCTGAATTCCTCTGACGGATCTAGTTGTCCTTATGGACCCTGATAAAGAAGAGGGTGGTACGAAAGTCAGAAGTCAACGGGCTTAGAACTACTCAGCTCTTACGGGGACTCTTGTCTTTGCATCCGGTAGCAATCCGAGTTAGCGGTGTCCTCGCTCCAGGACATCCGCTTTCTTTTGAAGATTTAATGGATAGAGTGCAAGCTCAAGAAACAATTTTAATGGGCTGCACTCCTCAGACGGGTTGGGACTCAACCACAGCAAAGAAAGCTGTGACCTCCTTGAAGGAGTCTAGAAAGGAAGACTCTCGTCCGAAGGTGGCCAAAGAGACTCCCTAAGCGGAAGAGGACCTCTATGGTCGAAGAAGCTGACACTAACACTCATACCTTTGGGCGAGTATCCCCTACCTATCAGACCAAGACCAACCTGATTTGTGTATCCTGCTTCCGCTGCGGCAAGAAGGTTCACATCTCGCCGCACTGCCCGCAGAAGAAGAAGACATCCACAGGGACGCTTCCATGATGTACACAACTCAAGCCGCTGAAGCCGCCTCCCCGCCTGCTGATGGTACACCTGTGGCTCCTGCCGAGACAGTCACTCTAGCACAGTGGAACGCAAATTGTGGGGAACACCCCCCCCCTGGGCGCAAGATTGTTTAGGGGGGGCGCAGGCAGCGGCGGCGATTTTGCCAGGAGCAGAGAAGAAAGCCGTCTGTAGCTGCAATTTCTCTTTTGGCCATGAGGTGGTGTTGTGCTACACAGCTCCTGCAGCACCACCTTCTTGCATCATCGTGTTGAGTGTGTGTGACATGGGGAGGGGGTGTGAGAGTGGGATATGGGGGAGGAGGGGGGAGAGTGGGACATGGGGAGGAGGGGGGAGAGTGGGACATGGGGAGGAGGGGGGAGAGTGGGACATGGGGAGGGGGGTGAGAGTGGGACATGGGGAGGGGGGTGAGAGTGGGACATGGGGAGGGGGTGAGGGTTAGAGTGGGACATGGGAAGCGGGGGTGAGTGTGAGAGTGGGACATGGGGAGGGGGGGTGAGTGTGAGAGTGGGGCATGGGGAGGGGGGTGAGTATGTGAGTGGGACATAGGGAGGGGGGAGAGTGTGAGAGTGGGACAGTAGTATACTCTACTATGCTACTACTGTATGTATAGTCCTCTATGCTATTTCCCCGTTCTGGTCTGGGATATCCTGGTGGCACGGCAGCATCAGATCAGTATCATCCAATGGGTATTAACCCTAAGATAGATGTTCTCATTGTTTGAAGACAGATATATATATAATATCTGTACCTTACATCTGATCATTGGGCAGCTACATCTGCAAATACTAGAACAGCAGGACCTACTCTTTAACAGATACAATAGTCTGCCCTCTTTTCTCAAGGGTATTAACCCTTTACAGATGACCATCTGTAACTATCCCTCTGGACTACAGGGGTATGCTCTGTTTTTAGAACTTTTTATTTACACTTTATGTATATAGATCACTTGCGCCGCTATGTATTATAACATTAAAACTTTATTATTTTTCAGAATTTGTCTATCCCTGATACTCCAGTGGGTTTCGTATTAGGCTATCATGTGGCTAGTCTCAGGATATTTAAATCCTTGACTTATGTCAAGTCTTGACCTACTTTTCTATACAGTGCAAATTGGAGATCTGGCGTGGTGCCTCTGTCATGCATTAGTGGTTCTTTATGTATGATATTTATATCTCCATGCACCTGTATATATGTACTTTGTTTCGATAATTCCCAATTGGATCTGTGTGAGAGGTGGGTTACACCATATAGACCTAACATCTGAGTACTGTAATGTCAGACCACCTTGATGGAACTCAAGCTAAAGAGGGTACTGTCCCTAACGGAAAACATCAAAAGGGATGGAGAACCTATCCTATACATAGGGGCTTGCATAACTATTCACATTGCGATCCCTCCTCTTCAACCCTCCTGGGATCTGCATTCCAGAAGCTTTCCCCCTCTATTTATAGCCTAACATGTCACTGTATCCAGGCAGAAAAGGGTGGGGCTTAAGTTATGCTGAATCACCCCAGCACCATGTGATAGTATTACGCTGTGGGAGCCACACAGTTAACCCCTTAATGGAAACAAAAGAAAACAGCGCACAATGCCAAATAGTGAAGCAAATTCAACAATATATTATAGAATTAAAAAGGGGGTAATATATCTGCGTACATGAAAAAAGTTGGTAAAAGGCATGTAGTGTGTATCACACTGTTTACCACTCGGCAGCTGTTAACTGTAGAATCGGGTGCTTGCTTCCCTCTGCTGCTGCAGCTCAGTTGATTCTGGGGCAGGATGTCAGTCTTTTCACTCCCAAGGGGATTTCCCTTCATGCAGCCAGGTTCAGCAGCTGGTACTGGGGCTCGGTGAAATCGCTCCTGCTTCCTGGCCGATATGAAGCTGCTCCTGTACCTCGGCAGGTGTATCCTCTGCACAGAGGTTAAAACGCAGCTTGCTGGGGTGCCCTCAGCGTGCCACGATGCAGCAGTGGTGGATTCAATAGGGAAGTTTGAACAATCTTACAAAGTCTCTCACAAGTGTCCAAAACAGCACACAGGATGAAATAAAATCAGGACAGGCCAATACATAGACAAAGGCCAATGTAAGCAGATATAAGGCAATAGAATGTTACATCCAACTAGTTTCGTAGAATTAACTACTTCTTCAGGGAATAATTAGGCCATTACCCAGAGGTCTTAAATACCTCACATAGATACCTTATTGGTCAACCAATTTGGGATAGACCAATCATCTATAATAGGTAATGGTCTGCGTGATAGGGAAGATGTGTAGTTTACTTTTAAAACAACAACTTTATTAACAAAAAAACAAAACAAAACAATACCTATTTAATATAAACTTACATATAGACAAAACCTAGCATAAATAATTAAAAACATGCTGGAATAAAAGAAACACAATATTAGTCGACTTAAAATAGACACCATCATTACTTGCATAAAAAGATGTAACTAGAAAAAAGCGTAGGATAAAGAAAGGAAAACAGAGATACAGAGATAAATGATACATCCCCTAGGTACAGAGGGGTTGGTGAGCTAAAGATTCAATAAAGTGCCCAAATATCCACATCCTCATTTAATCCCTTAGGGGACATAGTATCTAACTTATGTATCCAATATGTCTCTTTAGAAGACAATGTTTTAACTCTGTCCCCTCCTCTTCTATTTACAGGAATCACCTGAATCCCCTTAAAAGTGAGACTTGACGGATCTTTATTATGGTGTATCAGGAAGTGTCTAGATACACTATGTTTTTCAAAACCATTTTTAATATTTCTGACATGTTCCTGAATCCGAACTTTAAGGCTGCGTTTGGTTCTGCCTACATATTGATACCCACATGCACATTCCAATAGGTATACAATATGTGTAGAGGTACATAGAATAAAGTCATCAATTTAAAAAACTTCCTTCGTTACTTGTGAATAAAAAGTGTGTTTTTCAGGATTTTGGTATTTACAAATCGTGCAATTACCACAGATATAGTTGCCTTTTGGTTTAGGCCCTAGCCAGTTCTTTTTCGATGTAGTATTGCTCTTACTTATAAAAACATCACTAGGAGCTGACAAATTTTTTATATTTTTTGCTCTCCTGTAAATAAACCGTGGTTTGACGTCAAGATGTGATCCCAAAATGGGATCATTGCACAATATACCCCAGTGTTTGTTAAAAACCTTTTCAATGTCTCTATGAACCGAATTAAAGTCTGTAATGAAAGCCACATTAAGAGTGTCCTTTTTTGTGTTTTAATTTAATCGTGGATCTATTTTGAACTAACATATCCTTAAGATCCATATTACGTACCCTTATGATCTCTCTTTCTAGAAGTTCCTTAGGATATCCCCTCTCTCTAAATCTCCAAAATAGTTTGTTAGCCTGTTGGTTGAAAACCTCTAAACTACTACAGTTACGCCTGAGTCTCACAAATTGCCCCCCTGGTATGTTGTTTATCCATGTCTTTTTGTGATTACTATTCGCCATCAGCACATTGCTGGTATCCACCTCCTTAAAGAAGGTCTCAGTCTCCACGGTGCCATCCATTTTGGAAGTTAATCTTAAGTCCAAAAAATCTATCTGGGTGGCATCCACCTTGTGTGTGAACTCAAGGTTGTAGTCATTCCTATTAAGGTTGGCTACAAATGCACTGGCTGAATCGTAATCACCATCCCACACATACAGGATGTCGTCTATGTAGCGTCTCCACACAACGACATTCCTGTGGTATGGTTGGTCGGGCATGATAAACTGAGACTCCCACCTTCCCACGTACAGGTTTGCGAAGCTGGGGGCAAACCTAGTACCCATTGCAGTTCCGCAAACCTGTAGGTAGAAAGTGGAGAGAAACAGAAAATAATTATGTTTCAATATGAAACTGATAGACTCTAGAATAAATTCCCTATTTAATGGATGCAGATCAGAGTCTGATTCCAGAAAGGAATTAACAGCATCCAACCCTTTCTGGTGAGGTATATTAGTATACAGGGATTTTATGTCACATGTAATCCATACATATGAACTTTTCCATTCAAAATCTTTAAATAAGTTTAGAACTGCTGTTGAGTCCTTCAGATAAGAGGTTAATTTTCCAACATACGGTTGGAGAAAAAAATCCACATATTGACTAAGGTTGGCTGACATAGATTGTATACCTGACACAATTGGGCGTCCAGGTGGGTCAACCAGAGCCTTATGAATTTTCGGCAGGTGGTAGAATATGGGTATCCTAGGAAATTCAGAAAATAAAAAAGCAAACTCTGTTGTGTTGATGACGGACAGGGCTACTGCGTTGTCTAATAGTGCTTTAAGCACCCTTAGATATTCAGCTGTAGGGTCCTTAGGTAATTTTACATAGGACGATGTATCGTTGAGAAGCCTTAGAGCTTCTTTTTCGTAGTCACACCTATTTTGGACTACTGCGCCCCCACCTTTATCTGCCTGTCTTATAATGAGGCTTTCGTCATCACGCAAAGTTTTAAGGGCTAAGGACTCACTTGCACTGAGGTTGTGTTTAATATCACCTGACTTAAAATTACTAGATAAAATGTTAAAATCATTGATGACCATATTAAAAAATGTATCAATATGATGACCCTTGGAATGTGCGGGATAAAACTTGGATTGGGTTTTAAAATCAGTATGTTTGATTTTAACTTCCGTATCTATATTACTCACAGAAACCATTGCAGCCTTGTCATAAACAAGATCCCTATCGTGTTTCAGAAAATGTCTCTTTAGGGTAATATTGCGAGTGAACTTATGTAGATCTTTGAACAGCTGGAAGGAGCTGGGTCCACAAGTTTTGGAGAAACTCAAACCCCTTCCAAGTACGTTCAATTGATCCTTGTTCAAAGCTGTTGAGGAGAGATTAAAGACCCCTTGGTTTACTACGGTGTTCTTTCCCAAGAGTACTCTCTTCTTTTGTGCTCTGGTCCCTCCTCGTGTTCCTCGTCTGATGTAACCCTTTTCTTTCTTTTCTCTTGAGGGGTATTCTGTATATCTTTTACTGTGTTCACCTTCCTTTCTAGTCTGGTTCTTACCAAATCTAAAAAAGAAGGTGAATCTGTAGTGGGTTCCGGTCTAGCAGGGCGTTTAGGTGAATATCTAGGGGAGGTCCTGGGTGAGTATTTAGTTGTTCTTGGATGAGGGTCTTTATGCTCATATTCAAAATTCCTATGTTGGCCCTGTGGCCTTGAGCTATATCTAAAGCCCTCAATGTAATTTTTCCCTTTATAGTTGGGATTACGATACCCATTACCATGATTAGAGCGTGAGCGATCTCTGTCTGATCGGTCATTTTTCCTGGTTCTGCTCTCTCTCCTTTGTTCATAGGTGTGGTAATTTTATTGTCTGCTCTTTGAGTGTGCAGATCCCCCTCTTCCTTTTTTATGGGGGATATATTCATCACCTACTACTCTTCCTCTATCCTTTTTAGCCCAGTCCCTTTGTCTCCCTTGCTGATAATCTGGTTTGTCTCTTAAAAATTTATTGTGTTTCGTTTTTAAAAGTTCATCTTCCTCATACTCTAATTTGACTTTTAAATCATGCTCAATCTCTGAGCAATCAGTATCTATCACTATCGGTTCTAGTGCCTTAATCGCTTTCAAAATCTCCTTTTCTAGATCTTTGATCTCACGATTCCTTTCGTAAATTATTAGCCTGATGAGGTCATTAGAACACTCATCCTGTATTCTATTCCACTCCTGCATGAACTTGGGGTTATCCTTACCGAAGGTTGGGCTTTATGAGAACCTAAGTCCTCTTGGTATTCTACCCACATCCAGATAACTCTGTAGGGTCTTAGTCTCAAGCCAATGTTTACCAACACGGTTGTGTGGCACTTATTATTTAATGTATAATTATCTCACTGTGGGAGTTGTGGTTTAATTTTTTTTAAAAATTTTTTATCACTAAATAGATGGTATAGTCATTGCACTGTATATAAATATACATTTAAACTTTATAGGTAGTTAGGTAGTAGCGCACAGTTTTGTTTTTTTGTGTTTACTGTCTCTGCTCTTCACTGCTGCTGCACATCTAATTATCACTGTTACTCTAATTTATATATTTATTTGGTCTGCGTACATTAGTAGTTTTACAATATGGTTTGGAGCTTGATTAACTGTAGGGAGAAAAGGGAGGAACATTTTAAACTCCTCTTTACTGAGGAAGTGCTACATGGTCAGCATAAGGAACCATCAGAGCTCACAGTTAAGGATCATTTTAAAACATTAGAACGGTTATTGCTTACAGAAGGTAAACATTGGCTTGAGACTGGGTGACAGGAGGAGCAGGCTTACAGTAGTACTTCCTCACCCCCCCCCCCCCCCCTGGTGAAATCTGTGATTTATGATTTTGTGTTATGTCTGTCTGTCTGTGTGCGTGTATGTGTGTGTGTGTGTGTGTGTGTGTGCGTGTGGTGTGATTGAGTGTGTGTGTTGTGCCTGTGTTCGTTGTGATTGAGTGTGTGTTGTGATTGAGTGTATGTGTTTTTTGCACACACACTCACAATACACTGCACACACTCACAGCATACTGCACACACTCACAGCACAGTGCACACACTCACAATACACTGCACACACTCACAGCATACTGCACACACTCACAGCACAGTGCACACACTCACAGCACACTCTGCACACACTCACAGCACACACTGCACACACTCACAGCACACACTGCACACACTCACAGCACACACTGCACACACTGCACACACTGCACACACTGCACACACTGCACACACTCACATCACACTGCACACACTCACAGCACACTCACAGCACACTGCACACACTAACTGCGCACACGCACAGCACACTGCACACACTCACAGCACACTTGCCACTGCACACACTCACAGCACACTGTACACACTCACAGCACACTGCACACACACTCACAGCCACTGCACACACACTAACTGCGCACACTCACAGCACACTGCACGCACTCACTGCACACAGCACACACTCACTGCACACAGCACACACACTCACAGCACACTCGCAGCCCCCTACCCCCTACCTCAGGTGTCAGCTGCTGGGGCATCATGGGGCTGCCTGCGGGGATCAGGGCTTGGGGGGGGGGGGGTGATTGGTGCGGGGATGGGGGATCGGTGCCGGACTGGAGTGCGGGGCTGCTGGCTGCGGGGATCGGGGCCGGGCTGGGATGCGGGGCTGCTGGCGGGGGGATCAGTGCCGGGCTGGGGTTCGGGAGGGGGGAATCGGTGCTGGTTGAAGTGAGGCTGCTGGGGAAGTGCAAGGGGAATGTTGGGGGAAGTACGGTGGCTGCCGGCGCCTCACTCCACCTCTTCCACATTCCTCCCGATCGGGCACGCGGCGGCCATTTTTGTTTTCAATTAGCGCGATCCCGGTTATAGCGCGGTTGGATCGGGTGGCCCCCGAGGACCGCGCTATAACGGGGCTGAGCTGTATTTGTATTTACATTGTATACCGTTTAATAAAGGTTTTTTTTTTTTTCATGTGATTGATTACATCAGGCATGGGGGGCCCGAGAAATTTCATGGATGAAAAGGGGGGCTCGGCATAAAAAGTTTACTCACCCCTGGCTGTGGATAACAGCATTGCCTTGGTCTTGTAGTCCCCACTAGGTGGTGCTAGAGACACTTTTGCTTTATTGCTTTAACACTACAGCTGCAGAGCAAACAGTCTCAGGGCTAAACAATCATTGCGATCTAAGGACTGCCGTGACCTTCACATGTCCCTCTCTCTGCTTTATAATTACATTATTTGCTGACTGCATTATGAATCTGCACTCTATCCTCTGCCTCCCATGTGACAGGAATATTACTACTATTGATGAGGGCAAAGATCCAACTCCGTGTTTACCATTTATTTGGCAATCATTAAAAAACAAATCTGCCAACTTGCAGGATTGTGAGAAGTTTAATCAGAAATGAGATTAAGAGAACGGTAGCAATAGGAATCATCATTATCTCTCACTCCCATCTTATCTTATTCCGGCCCAGCTTGTCACTAAATCATTTCTAGGGTAGCTTGTTTTTGCTTGTACTGATTTAGAGATGTTTTCAGCAGTAATAATATTAATAATGACACAGTACTGATCATAAAATGTAAGAAAATAATGAATTCCTGCTTTATAGCATCAGCATGTACATTCTTATCTTATTTTACTTATCAGATCTCTGCTAAAATCTGATGCTCCATTCAGGAATATTAAGTGTTTTTGTAAGGTTAAAAGGAAGCTGTTCCCAGAGCCCATTGCAGTTTGAGTAACCCCAGAAACTAGAGATTAAGAAAATCATTATTTTTAACACTTTTTTTTATTGTTGTAAAGAAAAGCTCAAACAAGATACAAACATTGAGTTAAACTCATATAGACTTATGGGGGGGGGGGGGGGGGTGAGGTCGTTGTTGCTTTAACATAATTGTATAGACTTGAGTAACTAATAACTAACATGCTGGACAAAACACTGCAGCAGGCTGAAGATTTTAGGTAGGGGTTCTCAACTCTAGTTCTCAAGACTCTCCAACAGGTCAGGTTTTAAGGATATATCCCAGCTTCAGCACAGGTGGCTCAAACTGATTGAGCCACCTGTGCTGAAGCAGTGACTGAGCCACCTGTGCTGAAGCAAGGATATCTTGAAAACCTGACCCTGATTTAGGGAAATTTCTGTTTCAAACTATTACTTGTACCCATAACGACTTACTCTCCCCTCGTACATATTCTGTCACTTACATAATGTCACATTTCCTTGCTGTTCTTGATGAAAAGTGTCCTGTAGACGCACAATTGGCTGTAGAGATATGTGAATGTCTTCAAATTTGCCTAATGAAATTTGTTCTCTTTTTTTTTTAATGCAGCTTTTTGTTACATTTTCAGAAACGTTTACATTGCTCAGAATTTCACCAGTTTCACCAGAATTGCAATAGCATTTTACCGAGTTTGCCAAAACGTAGCAAAAAATGACCGTGTCTATAGGGCCATGTGATCTTGCACACTCCTCAAAGTGTGATCCGCGCTATCATGGCCGATACCTGCCATTAAAGTCAATGGCAGGTATGGCTGATTCGGGTGTGGATCGGCTTTAATAACTACCTGGCGATTGATTCTTAATGGTTGGCGATTTTTATTTACAAAGCTTGCTGATTGCTGCAAAATGATCTCTACGGTTGGCTCTACACTTGACTACAGGTGGCAGCATTGCACATAAATACTCTGAATAGCTGCAGTAAAACACTTTTTGCTACTTGCAATAAATTGTTAATTTGTAGTAGCTATGGCCAAAATCAGGTGTGTGAAGTCAGAACCTATCAGAACCTCGCATTCCTAAGCCAAATGCAAAACCAAAGTCCTTAAGACATTTTTTTAGAACCAAACCCCACAAATTATTCATAACTGAAACCAGAACACTAGGACAAGAGCCCATCTTTACCGTGGAGATACCAGTGGGGTTGAGGACTTGGGGTGTTTCTCACCATGTATTTTTCAATTATTCTAAGTTTTTCAGTTCTATTACTTTAGTTTGCCTTTTTTTGTAGTGTTATACTTATTTGTAAAATGTTGGTTTATGCTAATTTACTATTTTTCTGCTTATTTTGAATTGTTCCCATAATTTGCTAAAAATCCAAAAAACAAAGTTGTTGCAGAACCAGAACCAAAAACATCAAGTTTTTAGAGACGAATACCAAACATTAATGTTTTTTTTTTCAGAACACGAGTGAATGTGCCCACTTTTACGTTTTTGCAACATAAATGATGGCAGTTATTTTTATTGGGAAATCCTCTCAGACCCTTCAATATTAAGCACATGAATAAAGGCACATCTTAAATACTTGTACCTCTGGGATCGAGTTGCTTCCAAGGTAAGATCTAAGGATGATCCCTAACATATGCCAATTACACATGGAAACAATTGTGTTAAGTTGCACATACATATAGACGCACTCAAAATGCGGAAAAAAAATCCCATTCATAAAATATTTTAGACATTTTAGATTTTGCTTTTATAAAAGTTAAGTATGCTATTAATCCCTATATGATATAATTTGCTGAAGCATCCTTGCACACAAGGGGGTGCAAGAGATAAGTGATAGAACTCTGCACACTTCACACATACAGAAAACAGTGCAATTGGTACAGATGGTATTCAATTGACACAGCAGCCCCCAAAGCATGTACACAGTTGGAGAGAATGAAGTGTGCCGGGTTTTTTGTTACATTGTTTGACTAAGGTGACGACTGTGTCCCACTGAGTATTAAATGTTTACAAAAGTAGTTATTTCTAAGATAAATAATAAAAGCTTTGTCCTGTAAAAGAAAACATAAGCCTGGTTTTTGATAGAAAACGCCCAATCTTCTTTATTAAACGGAGCAAAAAACTATTAAAAGCAGTAAGCTAAAAGGAGTGCAGCTTTAAAGTGTGTGAAAAGCCTGATCTGTTTCCGCCATCGATGGACAGCTAGTAATTACTTTGATAATGAATAAAATGTCAAACTGACAGAGGGAAAGTGCGTGTTAATGCCAATGTGATAAGGAGGGAAAGGCGAAAGTAAAAGAGGATTTTATTAAACGTGCAGGCAGCTCTGCTTCAAGCAACATTTGGAAAACATCTTAACAATGTAATTGTCTTCCACAAACAAATGTAATCTCACTTTAAGCAACTATTTGGCTGTTTTGTGTTCTTTAGAAATGAAGCACAATTTTATTTTCATTTGGTACCTCTGCATAGGGAGTGCTTACGTTTCTACTCAATCTCCTGCCCCCCCCCCCGTCCTTGTTAGAGCCACTGACACATTCTGAATACGTTTATATTACAATGCATAGCACATATATTCCTGCACCAGCTACATTTCTCAATAGATGATCTGTGGAACAATTCACTTAAAGGTGCAAAGTCGGACAGTTGAATTTCTTAGTAGCCTCTGAATAGAGAAGTGTTTGTCAACCAAGCATTATTTTTTTTACCCTTATCCCAGCCTGTCCTTATCAGAGAACCAATAAAGTTGAGGGGAGGCTTAGGCTTTGGTCCCGCTGCGTCCGGCGGCGCACGCGGTCGCGTGTGCGTTACTCACCATCCCCTCGTATCCTCCCGAGCAGGTCCTAGTCCCTCCAACCTGCACGGCTCACTACACGCTGCGACGCGTCAGCCGCCAGGGGATGCAAGAGAATTGAGATCCCGAGCGGTGACGCGTCACGTGGTGTGGCTGTGAGCCAATCAGAGCCGGGTCTGGAGCTGTCAGCTTCGTGAGGGGCGGGGAAGTGTGTGTGTGTATGGATGTGTGTGTATGGATGTGTATATATATATATTGTGTTGTTTGTTTACAGCCCCTCTCCACGTCTCTCATTTATTTTAACTTTTTGCTGCCCAGGTCCCCCCCGATCCCCGCGGCTGCTGCCCGCTCGGGCAGGGAAGTGGGAGCAGGGTCAGTAAGTTGTTTGGGCTCCCCCCCTCTGCCTCCGATCCTTGTAGCTGCTGCCCAGGCCGGAGGTAAGCGCGCGGGGGGAGGGTGGGGGGTGGATTAGCGGGAGCGTGGCTGGCCCCATTCTTGCCCGCTCTGGGCGGATTGAGCGTGGGGGGGGGGGAGCTGTTGAGAAACTGGCGCGCACAGGGAGAGGCTGGCATTGGTGGTTCACTGGGTGGCACGGGGAGGTGTCCCCCAGCCCCCGATCCCTCCCCCCGGGGGAGCTGTGAAGGGGCCAGCTTGTGGGCGCGCGGGGCTCCCACATGGCGCTGCCTCCCCCTCCTGCCCCCGGTTCCTTGTCGGTTGAAGGAGAGCGGTGGGAGGGTTTGCCAACACGTTTCCTCCCCCAATCCCACGTCATAGCCGCGCCCCCTCCCGACCCGCTTTGGCCACGCCCCCACCACCAAGAAAAGTCAGCTGCAGATCGCGGTGCAGTGACTTTCACCCGCCGCCTGTTTGCAGTGCGGCCGCACTGTCTGAGGAAGCGGGGCCGTAGCCTTAGGCTGGACAAGCCCTTACTGATCACACAAAAGGGAGCAGCCAGAGGAAATCAAACCCCTCCCAAGTCCAGCTTTCAAAAATAAATTACAAATACTTGCCAGATTTGGGTAAAGAATGTAAAAATTACACAGATGAGAACCCTTAAACATGTCACTTGAATTAATTCCCTATGGTCCTAGGAGGGATTGCCCCATTTAAAGGGTTCCCATCACTTACAAAAAGTTGATGTATTTCTTTTTAGAGAGACATAAGAAATGAAGGCACTGTTTCAATGTCTTGTGTATTACACCGTTGTAAATATAGCATCATGCATATTTCACTTAAATGATCATGCCCAATGAGAAAGGTACATGAACAAGAGACTCTGACCATTATTTGTAACATCCATTAGTTTTTATGCACAGTGCTGCGGACAATGAGAATATTGGTTCTTTACTCCTAATGAATAAAACAAAGACAACAAATAAGTAGGTATGAGGAGTCATCTTGTGAGGTTTGAAAGCTGGTGTACTGTAATCTGTGGCCAGAGTACTATTATTTTTATATTTACACACAGTATTTTTATTATAGAAATACTGGAAAAGTCCCTTAACTCCCCCTCTTCGGTGCAAGGCTCACTTCCCTCACTCTCGTCGGAGCTAAAGGTAACATCCTCATCTTCAGTACTATACTCAAACTCTATATCTCCTCCTACTGGCTCCTGAAAATAGAATTCAGATCTCAACCTGTTTCACAGGCATATCTGGTTCAGGGAAAAAAGTCTCTATAGAAACATGAGAAACATTGTCCTTAATTTGCTCCACTTCCCAAGGAGGTGATCCCTCCATACCGACAATACAGGACTCTATTGGCGGCGGTAAGGATTGTTCCATAGCATAGTTCTGGTGCTCAGCCAAAGTCTCATGTATGAGCGGTAGCACTGTAACTGGGATGGAAGTTTTTGAACATCCAGGAAAAGGCCTACAAGCCCCTATCAGAGGTCGCACACCTGGAGCAAATGTAATAGGAGCGGTACTCACCGGAGCGGGAATTGGCCACTTCTCGTCGCTCCAGCCGTCGCCGTTGGAAGGACATCGTTAGGTTCCGCCATCACGGGATCCCGATCAAGATCACTGCCTTTGTCCTAGGCATCGGAGCTGGCACCGGAAGGTACCGTGTCAGCGGGCGTTGCCATTGGGTCCTGTTGGAAGTAAGGAGGCGGTTCTTCACCGCTCCGCGGACTGGAATCCCGATGATCACTTGAGGCTCATTTCGACTGCTGCTCGTGTCGCTGAGTTTGGACACCCATGAAAGGCTCAGCTGGTGCTCCACTCCTTCCAGATGGGACGTCCAGACTAAGCTGCACCATCGTCTGGAATCTCCGGCAAAGTCTTGATCTTTAACAACAAAAGTAGAACCACTCACTGGTGGTTGCAGCATCATAGGGGCTGAGCTGCGGCACATGCTGGAGGTAGCTTTAGGCCCTTTGGCTTGCTCACGGATCGGCTCCAGCTATGGAACCATCTCAGATACTGAGCCAGTCTCCGCTGTATGGAAAGAAAGCTACCTATCATCTGACCCAGTGTCGGACTTGGCCCTGTTTCCAGGCAAACAAGACGTAGACGAGGGCAGTCGGGGTATACCGTAGCTGGCACCACAGGCAGGGCACGTAGCGCCACATTCCAGGTCTTGACCTGGACAAGCACAATTCCGACATCCCCAGATATTACTTCTAGGTATCCCCTGGGCATAGAATAATGTCCTGTGGCACAGTCTGCCATTTTGGATGGGACTGAAGTGCATGGAAACAGAAGCACAGGTAGAGTAGCTTCTCTGACGCTGCTGGCTCCGAAGAACTGAGGGTGCGGTCAGGCACTTACGACTCATCCCTTATCTTGGGTAGTCAATGAGCATTGGTTGTTGCCATGGCCCCTCGCTCTGGTGGAGATCAGAGGAGGGTCCCACAGTGACAGGGCGTGACTTGGGCTCCTGACTGAGCCAGTCACATCACTGGGGTGGAGTCCTGGTTTTCACGCCTTAGGCAGATCCCAAGTCCCCGGGAATAGGGTAGACCCAATAGCACATGGTTCAGCACCCACGCTGAGCACAACCTCATGGCTGTTGGCGGGAAGCCGGACTCCATTTTGGAACAGTTTACCTACGGGTTGAACCTGGGCAGTTATGGCAGGCTCCTTGCTCTGAAGAGCAGGCATGTCGTCTGTAGCCCCACCCATAATCACAATGTCATCACTGTCTGCTCTCTGGTGGAACCAGAAGTCCTAAGCAGCACAAAAAGGGCACAGTTATGGCTTCGCGCCACTCCATAATAAAGCAGCAACACTGGTTTCTGCAGGTTGCAACTGGACCACGCGATCTATGTGGTTTTAGCGGGAACTCATTTCCGGTGATCTCTGCGGCATATAGATTTGCATTCTACCAAGAGTAGGTTGTACCCCAGGCTAGCAAAGCTCCATCTCAATACGCTGAACACAATCTTAGTCCATTACAAGAACTCTGTGGTTCTTTAGTCTGGCTAATGGCTAGTAGTACTCTGGGCTTCTTCCCTATGCAGTACCCTTACACCGCCCCTTCTAGGCTGCCGATAGCGCAGACCCCTCCTTCAGTGCCTCCCGGGGCTTCCAGGTACACCCCCCTCTAGGTATCTCAGCTACCCGCCTTAGGGCAACTTAGAACAGCAATAGCCTTTTGTGTCTCCAGACCATTCACCCGATAGAGCCGTCTAGGTCATAGTTCTTTGCAAGGAATACATCTCCCCGACTATACCTAGCTTCCCTCTTTCAATTAGCACTTGTTCTGGAATCGTAGCTTGTTACTTTCAGCTTTGTTTTGCTGTAAGCCTCTCCTGTTAGCGCATACCAGCAGCGCCTCCAAATGTAACGGTGTGTCCCCTCCCCCAAATCGCAGATAGGGGCCTTTACAGGGTGTGTGTGGTGCATACTTGCTGGTAACAAGAGGGCTGAGTCATCCACGATGACTTTGGGACACAGGATCAGGCTTCTGGGGTCCATATCCCAGATAATACTTAGCAGTGCAGCACCTCCATCTGCCGTAGGCTCCAGGGATGTATGGAGATGATCTCCCATGGTAGAACTTGTACTCTCACCCCAGTTAGATCACACACCAGGCCGTAGGTATATTGCAAACACGAACGGTTTATTACTACACACTTTGCAGTAACACAGCTACGCAACAGTCATCTGCCGGATACAGTCTCCTTATATCAGCTCTCACCGGAGATGGTCCCTGGACTGTCACTACAGGCCAAGGGCAACCGCAGCCATCCTAACTCTTCCCCACCTCCCTAGCGGAGGCAGAGGTATAGTCACACTCACTCCTCCCCGCAGGGAAGAGCACATGGGTAGGCCCCAATCTCAGGCTCCCCGACGTGTGACCTGCCTTCCTCAGAGGGAAGGAACAACCTCCAAATTTAGGGCGGTCCTGTCCTTAAGTACAGCCAGAAGGTGGGCACCCCATTGTCCCAGCTACAACTGGATGTACCACCCCCTGCTGTCACTCAAGTGCAGTACCAAAGGTAAAGGGGAAAACCCCATACCAACTACTGGCAAGCCTGTGAATACCAGGGTTTACTTCGAGACCATTGGGTAGAATAGTAGCCAGGGGGTACCCCGCTACACTTATATTAGGTGATATGAAGCCACTCTACTGCAAACCTTTTACAAAAGAAGAAGAAGGTGTTCGTGTACTGTATACATGGATATGTTACACGGAGACATTTATAGTATAATAATAACTTTATTTCAAATAGTGCTTGTTTCCCAATGGTACTCAAAGCACTTCACAATTACAGTATAGTGCACGGTACGCAGCACATAGGAATTTTACAGACTTAGGGGGCTATGCACTAAGCTCAATGGCTTTGCGTTCTGATTTGGCAAAAAAGCAGGTTTGTTAAAAAGTGAAGCCGGGGACGCGATGCACTAAGGCCTTGAGGCCATTTTTTAACGTACCTGCTCAAAATAGCTCAGAACACCCACAGCGTACGTGTTGCTTTTTTCCCCCCTGCTAGCGTTCTGAACCTCTCCGTACGCTAGCTGATAGAAAAAAAAGCCGCCTGTAACATTTGCATGGAGATTTGCTATCTCCATGCAAGACTGTTACAGGCGATGGTACACTAAATAAAAACATTTTAATAATAGTGTACATGAGCACATGAGCGTCCGCAGGAGGGGGCAAGGGGGGGTGCTTGCCCGCCCCCTGGATCACTCGCAGTCCTGGCAGTGCCCGCCAAAAAAAAAAATACAGTCTCAAAAAAAAAATCCTCGTGCGCAGTGCTGACACAACCGGCCTTCCAGTCGCCCCTGGCAATGTGATTGTACCCGCTGACGATCCCTACAATTCCCCTGCCGGACTCCACCCCCCCCCCAACCTGATTGGCTGGCGCTTTGCCAGGATTTTTTTTTTTTGGCTCGCAGCCAGGCTCTGAGCTGTGAAGCGCCATTTCTTCTGTTCAGCATAGAGCAGGTAAGCAATGTCCCATGTCTCTCCCCTGGTCTCCTCTGACCCCATCACTGGTCTCCTCTGGCCCCCCCACGGCCTCCTGTAGTTCCCCCACAACCTCCCCTGGTCCCCCCACGGCCTCCTGTAGTTCCCCCACGGCCTCCCCTGGTCCCCCACGGCCTCCCCTGGTCCCCCACGGCCTCCCCTGGTCCCCCCACGGCCTCCATAGGTCCCCCATGGCCTCCCCTGCTCCCACCCATGGCCTCCGCTGGTTCTCCCACGACCTCCCCATGTCCCCCAAGACCTCCCCTGGTCCCCCCACGGCCTCCCCACGGCCTCCCATGGTCCCACCACAGCCTCCCCTTTTCCCCCCGCGGCCTCCCCTGGACCTCCCCTGGTACCCCCACGGCCTCCCCTGGTCCCCCCACGGCATCCCCTGGTCCCCCCAAGACCTCCCTGGTCCCCCACGGCCTCCAGAGGTCCCCCCATGGCCTCCAGAGGTCCCCCCACGGCCTCCCCTGGCCCCCCATGGCCTCCCCTGGTCCCCCCCATGACCTCCCCTGGTCCCCCCAAGACCTCCCCTGGTCCCCCCACGGCCTCCAGAGTTCCCCTGCGGCCTCCAGAGGTCCCCCCGCGGCCTCCCCTGGTCCCCCTGTGGCTTCCAGAGGTCCCCCGCAGCCTCCTCTGGTCCCCCCACGACCTCCCCTGGTTCCCCCATGGCCTCCCCTGGTCCCCCCAAGACCTCCCCTGGTCCCCCACGACCTCCCCTGGACTTCCTCTGGCCGCCCACAGCCTCCGCTGGACCTCCTGTGGCCCCCCACGGCCTCCCCTGGACTTCCCCCCATGTCTCCCCTGGTCTCCCCCCTGTCTCCAGTCAGTCATCTACCCACCCTGTCTTCCTCTCTCCCTCTCTCCGTCTCCCTGCCTCCCTCTCTCTGTCACCTTGCCTCGCTCTCTCTGTCACCCTGCCTCGCTCTCTCTGTCACCCTGCCTCGCTCTCTCTGTCACCCTGCCCCGCGCTCTCTGTCACCCTGTCTCGCTATCTGTCACCCTGTCTTGCTCTCTCTGTGTCACACTCTGGATCTGGATATCTTATTTACCCCATATATCTTAACTGTCCTATACCTACACCGAAATAACCTATACTGCTTTCTTCCAGATCTGACTCTCAAGCTTCACACGGGAGACAGCGGAATCCCCCCTAACCCAGAAGACAGGTAGGGAACACCTCCCCTCCAGTATATATCATGAGGGTACCTGGACATTGAGGGACTGCGGATCAGGTAAGATCCCAGGTGGGATTGCTGCCTTTGAAAAATGTGCATTGGGGGCATCCAGACACTGGTTAAGGAGTTCAGGAAATTAGTCATTCACATCTGGGTTTTTTTTCTAGGTTAGTGTGCTCATCCAAACACACACACACACACACACACACACACACACACACACACACACACACACACACACACACACACACACACACACACACACACACACACACACACACACACACAGTCGAGCACTGCCCATGCGAATGCGCAGAGGTCTCAGCGCGCTTGCGCAGGGTGTCCGACCTGCAGGGGTGAGATGAGTGGTGTCCAACGTTTGACGGAGGGGAAGCGCCGTGGTGAGCATGCGCCCACCATCCTAGCTCCCCCTGCGCCAGCCTCCTGCCCCGACCCCAGTCGTTAAGGTAAGCTGTTATCTTCTTGTAGTGAAGTGTTTGCCAAATGTTATTCATTATCTTATTGATGTGTGGGGTTGGACCTATATATGTATTGGTGGGGTGGGGGTGTTTTTTATATGTATTGTGGGGGTGTAATAAACAGATTGCATTGTAATGTTTTTTTTTCCGTATTACAATAAGAAGAAACAGTTAAGTAAAAGTTGCCGGCTAAAAATTTTTTTTTCCATGGTAGGTGCGCTATGGGTTGTGGGGGGGGGGAGGCCTGCTCCTTTCATTTGTCCTGGGCCCCATGATTTCTGTTGGCCCTGGGCGCCGTAAAGTATGTTAATGGCGCTATAAACGCCAAAAACAGACACCGGGAGAGCCGCCTCACTCCCAAGTCGGGACCAATCTGTGCCGTGGCAGGGCCCGCCATTGAGCTGCGGCGGCACCGGTGCCAACAAGTCCACTCATCATTGGTAGCTGAGCGCTACCAATGAGAGAGCCGCCGCCATCCCTTGATGACCCAGTCCCTGAGTCTGACCAATCATGGTCCGACTCTGACCTCCACACTCATCACGTAGCCTCCCGCCTATCATGCTCTCACCTCCTCTGACTCGTCATCAATTTGCGCAGGCTCACAGTTCAGAGAGTCTGCAGAAGAGTGAAGACGCAGGCTGCAGCACTCTCTCTGCGCAATAGGCCCTGGCGGCCCCGGCACTCTGCAGAGTAGACTGCAATTAGTTCTGAAATCTGAATCCAATAATCCACAGACCACAGTAGTTTTGCTGCCTCAGGGGGCAGGAGGTAGCATTTGGAATTGGCAACAATTTGAAAATTAGGGTACAAAGAAAACACGACGTTTCGCTGGGTGCCAGTGCCACCACATGCATCATGGTGGCTATTTATTAAGCTGAGCTGAATAGAGTGTGAGAGATTCTGAGAGAATGGAGAAATATTATGGAAAAAGCAAGACGGGGCAGGGTGAGAGTGAGAGAGCAGCGAGAGAGAGTTAAAGTAAAATAGATACAGCAAAAGAGAGACAAAGGAGCATGATGCTACTATGGATGGAAAAAGAAAGATGGGGAGAGAGAGGGAGCACATGATAGAAAAACCCTTGCACTGTGTCTTGTGTGTTGTTGAAAAAACAAGGAGAAGCAGACAGTGAAAAACGAGAGAAAGCAAGCAAGCACTCAGAAAACCGGGGGAGCGGAAGATGTGGGATTATATCTGTGAATGATGTGGATACCATCCAATGCTAAGGCAAGTGCTGGGGGGGTTATAACTGGTGCTGTGTGGCAAGTGTTTTGGGTGCAATCTGCTGCTGTGGGTGCAATCTAGTGCTGTGGCAAGTGAAATCTGGCACTACAGTATATATATATTGTGTGTGTGTGTCTACAGTCATACTAATAAGTGCCCCCACATAGCTCGTAGGTCGCAGCACGCCCTGTTCCGCAGCCGGAACGGGATGGACCCAATGATGAAGCATGCCACCAAGGGGAAACCTTATTGGGTGAGGGTTATATAAAGAAAACATTCTGTTTTCCTTGCTTTTTTGAAAAAGAGTTGGTTTTTGCAGTACTGAAGGGTCTTTTTTTTATTAGAAGTATATATACCCACCCACCCACACTGTGTGCCACACACATACACTTTTCCTTTTTCAAGTTTCTATTACTGCATACAGGGCTGTATTCAATAAATAGTGCATTGTAGGTGAGTTATTTGAAGTTCACAAATCTCATCTTACCAATATAACTATGCATTATGCAAGGAAAGCTTGGATCTCCTAGCAGGAGAACTTTAAAGGGATTTTTCAACTCCCTGCAGCTCATCTACAACCCACAGTTTATTCAATACCGCCAGCCCGGTGATGAGCAGAGTATTTAATGATCCCCATTTCTTTTTCTTGTGCCCCACCTAGCACACATCATGTCGGAGGATCCTGCGCAGAGAAGCAGCCTTAAAAAGTAGTAGTACGGCTGGAATTTCTGCACTTAAGCGCCAGAGTGACATGGCAAGTTCTCCAGGCACCCACCAAATCCTGCAACCCTGAGTATCTGCTCTTTTTTGATGTCATAACTACACTTTCACAATTGCTTTATTAACCAAGCTTTCTCAAATTTGCTTGAAAAAGCACCATTTGCACACTCTTTTTTTCAAAAATTTCTCCTGAGCTGAAGCGCACTGATTTCTGCCTCAGAGACCCCCTGCTTCCCGAGTTACAGACCCCGGTATGGGGCATCGCGTGCCAGTGCCGCCGCAGTCTTTATAGCGTCCAAGACGCGATGTGGGCTCTATAAAGATGGCGTCCACACTGGCACCGATGCCCCAAACCGGGGCCTGTAACTCAGGAAGCAGGGGGTCTCTGAGGCAGAAATCAATGTGGTTCAGCTCGGGGACCCCCTGCTCCCGCACACTATTATTAAAATTAACATTAATGCAGCTTCATTACCTTAGCGGATAGCCTCTAAGGCAATGAAGGGGTTAAAGCACATTAGCATGTTTATTAGGGACGATTACCCCAATAAACAACACACATCCCCCCGCCCCCTAACACATACAGTACTGTAATGGGCAAAATTACTATTATCCACATATGGATAATAATGCATTTGCCCATTTTAAATACATATAAATTACAATAAATGCAGTCAATATATATGACACTTATCTTTTACAGGCACCCACGATGAAAGCCGTCTTCATCCTCATCTTCATCCTGCCCATGCCCCCTCCGATGCTGCAAGACATACACAAGAATCAAAACATCCAATGTAATGTTCCCTAACCTCTTAATCACCATAGCGGTTATTAACCGCTACAGTCATTAAGGGGTTAACCCACCCTCACCCACCACTCGGGAGGCCTACATACCCTCCCCCACTAACCCCCCACCCATGAGGCCTAACCACCCTCACCCACTACCCAGCCGGGGGGCTTACCCACATACCCTTGGGGCCAATACCCCCTCCCCCCACCCCCAGTATCCACAATAAAAACAATACACTGCCCCACAATAAACATCATTCTATTTATTAAATACATTACCCACCCCCTGTGCCCCCCCATAAATACATGATTTATCCTTTTACTTTCAGGTTCATACCCCAGGCCCACGCGAGTCCCCGTTGGGCCCGACGGGTAACCTCACAGACCTACAGTTTACCAGCAACTTGTTTCATACAGGTTCTGGAGGCCTGTTGGTGGGTCCCGCCAGGCGCCATGGCCCACCTGATGGTCTCTGCGGGTCACCGTGGGCCACAATTGGGTCCCCACGGTAGGCCCACGGATGTCTGGGAGCCCCAGGTCAGACCCACAGGTGTCTGAGGGGCTTCAGGTGGTTCCCACGAGGGTCTGGGGACGCACAAGTGCTCACTACAGGTCCGCGGTGCCCCCATGGATGTGGGGCCACTGGTTCTTCCCCGCAGGTGTCACCCGTGGACCACGCAGCCTGGTACCCGTGAGATACCTGAGGATACCTCAGGTTGTCTCCAGAGGTCTCACGCAGAACCAAAATGAACAAACCCTGAATGTAAAATAAATAAACCTGACCTATACATTAAATTCATACATCCACCCCCGCCACCCCCAACACATACAGTACAATAATGTGCAAAATAACTATTATCCGGATATGGATAATATATTATTTGCCCATTATGAAACACATAAAACATGCATAAATCAAAACATGAATTCTTAATCTTAAAATCACCACATTGCACGTTAAAATAAATCCTGCAGCAATAGTAAATATAAACCAACAAACCAGCAGCTACACAAATGTATATGAAATGTCACACAATTGCATTGAGTGTGTACATGATGCAATTAATCTGTGCATCATGTAACACTATGCAAAATATATGTAACAATAAAATACACTATGAACAGTGTCCCCTAGCCACCAATGCTATCCTGAAAATCAAATAGAAACTAAACAACATCAATACATTTAGCATCAATCAATTAATCCATTTCCTCAAACAATTACAATACAATACAAATCAATTATACAATTCCCTATTCAATTCCTAAAGCCAAACCATTGCCAAAATAATTCTAATTTAAAGTAACCACCATCATTCTAATCTAACTACCAGAAATAAGCCATTACAAAAAACCTGTCACTAAATACAAATTACATTATTCACAACAATGACAAAATAAAGCTGATAATTATATTAGCCATACATGAAAAGAACATAAACATTAGTAAAACAGTCAATTATTATCCCTGTATGTCTATCCATATAGATAGATAAACATAACATACAGGGGCAATAATAGAGCATAAAATACAATGCATTTACATTAAAAAATCACATAGAATACACCCATTCAGTGTCCGTGAATGTATGTAACTGTGAATGTATGTATATACATAGATACATTCACGGGCATTAAATGGGACTGAAAAAATAAAAGACATGAATCAAAAATAAAAAAATCCTGTAAAAGTAAAAATAATAAACTTTTCTTTTGTTTACTCACCATTAGATGTCCACTCACCGAAATCCAGGCGACCCGGAAGCACTGGAACCAATCCACAGGTAACCATAAAAAAATAAACCCTTACAATCCACGTCTGTCTCTTTTTTCTTCTATTTGTAATCCTTCCCGTCTGTCTTGGGGTCTTCTTTTATTCTTTGGGGTCTTCTCCGTCTTCTTCCGTCTTCTTATGCCACGCCCTTCTTTTCTTCTTAGGAGGGGAGGTCCTCCCTCCTCGGCGACAGGCTTCAAAATGAGGCGACATAGGCTTTTATAGGCCTATGACGTCATATTTTGGTCAAATGTTTCCCACGGTCCTGATTGGGCCGTGAAAAACATGTGATTTGGCCAGGGGAAAAAAATGATGACGTCATTTAAAGGCAATGAAAGCACAGCCAATCAGAATGGCTGTGCTTCAATTGCCTTTAAGATGACGTCATCAAAAGAAAGATGGCCGGCGACACATGGTACGGTAGCCAATCAGAGCGTGGGAACTCCATCCCAACTCTGATTGGCTCTAGTATACCATGTGACAGAGGCTTGGGGGAGAACAGATATGACGTCATTGAAAGCCTGTCACATGGTACTAGAGCCAATCAGAGTTGGGATGTATTTCCCACGCTCTGATTGGCTACCGTACCATGTGAGGCCGGCCGTCTTTCTTTTGATGACGTCATCTTAAAGGCAATTGAAGCACAGCCATTCTGATTGGCTGTGCTTTCATTGCCTTTAAATGACATCATAATTTTTTTTTTCCGGCCAAATCACATGTTTTTGACGGCCCAATCAGGATTGTGGGCAACATTTGACAAAAATGTGACGTCATAGGCCTATAAAAGCCTATGTCGTCTCATTTTGAAGCCAGTCGCCGAGGAGGGAACATCTCCCCTCCTAAGAAGAAAAGAAGGTTGTGGCGGAAGAAGGCGGAAGAAGACAGAGAAGACCCCAAAGAAGAAAAGAAGATCCCAAGCCTGACGGGGAGTATTACAAATAGAAGAAAAAAGACACAGACGTGGATTGTAAGGGTTTATATTTTTTATGGTTACCTGTGGATTGGTTCCAGTGCTTCCGGGTCGCCTGGATTTCGGTGAGTGGGCATCTAATGGTGAGTAAACAAAAGAAAAGTTTATTATTTTCACTTTTACAGGTTTTTTTTATTTTTGATTCATGTCTTTTATTTTTCAGTCCCATTTAATGCCCGTGAATGTATCTATGTATATACATACATTCACGGACACTGAATGGGTGTATTCTATGTGATTTTTGTATGTAAATGCATTGTATTTTATGCTCTATTATTGCCCCTATATTTTATGTATATCTATCTAAATCAGGGGTGGGCAACCTCTTTTTTTAATGTAGCCACAGGTGTGGCGAATTAGAAGTGAAAATAGCCACACCATGTAAAAATTTAGTTATTTTGTTGCGCATGCAAAAATTTCAAACAACACACACTGTTTGAACTAGTTTATTCAAAACATGAACACTTTGACTACTCAGTTACAACTGCGGCAGACGCAAACGATGAAAATGGTTCAAATTGAAAATGTTAGATAATTTAATGCGATATTTGACAATCCTTATTTCTGACAAGTTGCATAAACTTTGGCTGAATATCTGAACTCAATGCACATCTTAGTTCAGCCTCCAAATTGACATCAACAATTTGAGATCTGTGTTTTGACTTGATGAAACCCATCGTAGAGAACGTCGATTCACACACCCACGTTGATCCAAACATGGACAATAATTTTGAAATTGCTGATTTCAAAGTTGGGAGATGGTTGTCAGTCAGAATAGATTTCCACATATCTGTGACTGAAGAATTCATGTACATTTTCAAGTGTTCAAGACTGTGAAGAGAAAGCAAATCATCTTCAAGCCCGCGCTTGTCCAAAGACAGAAGGGTGGAAATTTCTTTGCTTGAATTTGTAATATCAAAGTGGAATGGATCACGCAAGAATTTAAATGCGAATTTGAAGTCATTGAAATCAGAAAAACGTGATTCAAATTTCTGGGACAGGTTTTTTATCCAGTTTACGTAGAGTTGCCGCTTTACGTTGAGTAGACCACACTCCTCATTTTTTTCTAGAAATCTATTCAGGTTTGCAAAATGGGTCAAATCATCCTTCTGAGTTTGTACCTGAATAAGGTTCAGTTTTGACTTGACTGTGAATTCTTGAATATGCTTTGCCAGCTCACATATTATTTTACCCTTTCCCTGCAGCTTCACGTTTAATTCATTTAAGTGAGCCATGATATCGCACAGAAAATGTAAATCACACTGCCATGAAGGGTTCTCAATGTCAGAAATTTTTTCTATCTGACGTTTCTCAACAAGAAAATATTTAATTTGAGGCAGCAAATAGTTAAACCGTTCCAGAACTTTTCCTCTGCTCAACCATCTCACATTTGCATAGTCAGTAAGATCCTCGAAATCACAATCACTGCATTCTTTCAAGGCCTCAACAAACCGTTGATGGATGAGGGAACTTCCACTTCGGATGTAATTCACGATTTTGACAACCTTGTCCATCAAAGTTTTCAACGTGTCGGTTCCGAGCATCTGAGCACGTATTCTCCTGATGCAGAATGCAATGGAAGGAGGGCAGCATGTTTTTCACACCAGTCTCACTCAAATGCTGCTTCAAACGAGAAACAAATCCCGATTTTCTTCCTATCATTGCGGGTGCACCGTCCGTTGTAATAGAAGCGAGTTTTATCAGATCTAGGTCATATTGTTTTGAAGCTGAAATGAAATGTTCAAGTATATCAGTTCCACAAGTATGGCCTCGCAGTCCACAAAGTACAAGGATTTCTTCACGAATTGTAAAATCGGAAAGCACAAACCGAACCCAAAATATTAATTGTGCCGTGTCAGCACAATCGGTTGAGTAGTTGCTCTTCAATGTTTTTAGATAATTCCAGCACTCTGCGAACAGCCGTCCTGCGACTTAACTGCAAATTCTGCACTTTTTGGAGGATATCATTCTTCACCTTTGATTCGTAGTTTTCCAACAGAGTTTCCATCACCGTTACCAGAATGTCTTTTACAATCTCAGCATCAGAAAATGGTTTCTTTTTCCGAGCCAAAATCCAGACTGCTTTATAACTAGCTAACGTCACCAGCTCATTCGACGAAAGAAACTGCTTCAGGCTGCTCTTCTGATCTTGAAACTGTGATTTCAAACGGGCAATTTCACGGACACGACTAGGGCCATCAACTGGAAATTTATTGTTGAATGCACTGTGCTTATTTTGAAAGTGCTTCTTCAAACTGTCTGCCTTATTGCCACTGAAACTTTTTTTGCACAGGAGGCACACTGTCTTTTCATTTACTTGCGTCACTACAAATTTTAGCTCCCATATTTCTTGAAAGTTTCGTGTCACGCTCTTCCATGCTCTTGTTTTTTGCTTTTTACCACTAGGTTCCGAATCACTGAGTTCGTCTGCTTCACTCACACCAGCACTTTCGCCTGCTGCTGGTTCACTTCGTTTTCGAATCACCCACTTATCCATCTAACATTTTTTTTTGTAAAGCAGAGAATTTTTTTAAAATCGTCAACAAAACAGATGCAAGGAACAACACCATTCATCTCCCCCAGCATCCTTCATCTCCCCCCAGCACCCTTCATCTCCCCCCTGCACCCTTCATCTCCCCCTGCACCCTTCATCTCCCCCCTGCATCTCCCCTCAGCACCCTTCATCTCCCCTCAGCACCCTTCATCTCCCCTCAGCATCTTCAACTCCCCCCAGCACCCTTCATTTTCCCTCAGCACCCTTCATCTCCCCTCAGCACCCTTTATCTCCCCTCAGCACCCTTCATCTCCCCCCAGCACCCATCATCTCCCCCCAGCACCCTTCATCTCCCCCAGCACCCTTCATCTCCCCTCAGCACCCTTCATCTCCCCCAAGCACCCTTCATCTCCCCCCAGCACCCTTCATCTCCCCCCAGCACCCTTCATCTCCCCTTGCACCCTTCATCTCCCCCTGCATCTCCCCTCAGCACCCTTCATCTCCCCTCAGCACCCTTCATCTCCCCCCAGCACCCTTCATCTCCCCCCAGCACCCTTCATCTCCCCCCAGCACCCTTCATCTCCCCCTAGCAACCTTCATCTCCCCCAGCACCCTTCATCTCCCCCCAGCAATATGGAAAATAGCTGAAGCGCTCAAATGCAGGTATATTATCAAAAATAATAAGCCAAACCACTAAACCAGGGTACTAACAATTGATATAGTACCTATTGTGTGATATTATGGGTACTATCCTCCTGAAGACAGGTGGTGTGTGGTGCAACCCACTCACCATCAGTCTCATTGGCAGGTTCCCCTGAAAAATATACAAATACTCACATCCTGGTAGGGCAGGTAGGCAGGCTGTGCAGCTACTCAATGCAATACAGGGAAAAAGGAGACCAAAAGCGCACCAGCACAAACGGAGCAGGAAGGACCCAAAACAAAAAATGATTAAAAGGGCACTTTAATGTGACAAAAGACCCATCCAACGCGTTTCGAACGTCACAGCGTTCTTTTTCAAGGATAAAACACAATGTGATAACATCCATTATATACCCTCTTACCTGTGGGCCGTTTCGCGCCAAAAATCGGAACCTGGTGACGTCATGACGCTGCGCGCGTCATCGCGCATGCTCAGAGCGACTCAGTGCCGATCTAAGGGCAAAAGGAAGTACCAAAGGCAGTGTGGCCATCTTGGATGTGGGCAAACATAGGAACACAATACCAAAGCTTTACTAAACCTTCCAGCAGAACAAAATACATTGTTGCTTACATGGGCATGCGCATTTCAACGAAATAAAGCTATGCAAAACTAAACTAATGCTTACTAAGGGATACTAATATATAAACAAAAGACATAAACAAAGTGGATTAAAAGACTTGTTGTGTTGCATCTAAGCTATATACAAGAAAAGTGTAAATAAAAACCTCTAAACATGATTAAAAAAAATAATGCAAAGAAAGTGAACTTAAAGACATATTAACACATATATACTGCATAACACAGATTGTGAACCTAAATCATAGGAACCAGGGAAATACAACCATTATCAAATATAAAGTATTGTCAACAAGATACATCAAAGAACAATTTAAGCTTAGATAATTAGCATAATATTGCATAATGAAACATAAGTTCAAGGGTTAGAATGATCAGAATGTAATGTCTAATATAATGACAATTATCTTAATTGACATGTATTACCAACTAATGGCACAATAATACATCCTTAACAAAAATGATTTTACAAAAAATGTGTTAGCTGCCAGTCAATGTTCAAGCCCATAGGGAAGTGCGTTTGGAGAGTGAAGATCCAATACGCCTCCCTACGGTCCAGAAGGTTGATATGATCACCTCTTCTAGATTTAAAAATAACTGATTCAATCCCCAAGAAGGAAAAATTGCTAATCCCTCCCTGACCGCATTCAGTGAAATGTTTTGAGACTGGATGATTGGTGTCTTTCAATTTTATGAGCCTTTAGTGCTCTAACATCCGGACCTTAAGGGCTCTAGTCGTCCTCCCCACGTACCTCTTGCCACAACCACATGTTATTAAATAAACCACAAATTGACTTTTACAATTTATAAAACTGTTGTTCTTAAATTCCTTATTTGATAATATATTCACACCATGTGGCGGAGGCAAGGCAAACTGGAAAAAACTTTTTGCAGGCTTCATGTGTTTACATACACTACAAGAGCCATATTTGAAGGAACCCCTAGTGATAAAAGGTTTTTGAGACCAGAAGTTTTGAGTACACTTGGTGAAACATGAGATCCAATTGTTCTCGCTCTACGATATACAAAAATAGGACCAGAATCCACATATTTTTTAAGGACAGGGTCCATGGATAAGACATTTCAATGTTTTGAAATGATAGAGTTTACTTTTCCACTTTGTTTACTAAATTGTGAAATAAAAAGAGGACATTTATTTTTTGATTCTGTCAGTCCATGTGAGTCCTGTTTAATACTAATTGTCTTAACATTGTTAGCAAGGCGAGAATCTCCAATTGGATGTGTGGGCAACAATGATGCTCTCTCTGTATGTTGTGCATTTTCAAAAGCAATTGATAAATGTGATTTGGGGTATCCCCTTTCCAAAAATCTCCTTGTAAGTTCCTCAGACTGAGAAAGGAAACCACTAATAGTGGAACAATTCCTTCTCAGTCTGAGGAACTGTCCCCTTGGTATGGCCTTTATGACGTGAGATGGGTGGCAACTGTCCGCCCTAAGAAAGGTATTCCTGGCATTTTGCTTCCTATAAACATCTGTTTGGATTTTTTTGTCTATGTCTACAAATAATTGTAGATCCAGAAATTCAATGTGATGGAAATGAAAATTTAATGTAAATCTTAAATTATAAAGATTATTATTAAGATAAGATACAAAAGCGTGAAGTGTAGTGACATCCCCCCTCCAAATAATAATTAGGTCGTCCACAAATCTTTTATAAAAAACAATATTGTGACGAAATAAATTAGTGCTTGAATAAATAAAAAGTGCTTCCCACCATCCCATAAATAAGTTCGCAAAAGAAGGAGCAAAACTTGTACCCATAGCAGTGCCAATAAGTTGCAAATAAAACTTACCATTAAATGTGAAAAAGTTGTGCGTGAGTAAAAAGTGTATAGCGTCCAAAATAAAAGCCGATTGAAAAATTGATATTTCTGGTATCTCAATAAATTGGCGGACAGCTGCAAACCCATGGGCATGTTGTATAACAGAATACAGAGAGGTAACATCAAGTGTTACCCACAGGTAATCATTACCCCATTTAACATTTTTGATCTGATCAAGAAGATCACCAGAGTCCCGTATAAATGAGGGCAATTTCCTAACAAATGGCTGAAGAAAACCATTAACATATATTGACAGACCATCTCCCAAAGATCCAATGCTAGAGACAATGGGACGACCTGGAGGGTCGACCAATGTCTTGTGGATCTTTGGGAGATGGTGGAAGATAGGAATAATGGGATGAGATGGTATAATGTATTTAACCTCGTCCTTTGACAGAACTTCCATAATAACACCTGAGTCAACCAGTTCTACAAGGAACTCCAAGAATTGCGGAGTGGGGTCGGCGGATAGTACACGATAGGACCGGCCATCATCCAGTTGGCGTAAAGCCTACTGATGTAACCGTCTCTGTCCTGCACCACCACCGCACCCCCCAGCAACCTTCATCTCCCCCCAGCACCCTTCATCTCCCCCAGCACCCTTCATCTCCCCCCAGCACCCTTCATCTCCCCCCAGCACCCTTCATCTCTCCCAGCACCCTTCATCTCCCCCCAACACCCTTCATCTCCCCCCTGCATCTCCCCTCAGCACCCTTCATCTCCCCTCAGCACCCTTCGTCTCCCCTCAGCACCCTTCATCTCCCCTCAGCACCCTTCATCTCCCCTCAGCACCCTTCATCTCCCCCCAGCACCCTTCATCTCCCCCCAGCACCCTTCATCTCCCCTCAGCACCCTTCATCTCCCCTCAGCACCCTTCATTTCCCCTCAGCACCCTTCATCTCCCCTCAGCACCCTTCATCTCCCCTCAGCACCCTTCATCTCCCCTCAGCACCCTTCATCTCCCCTCAGCACCCTTCATCTCCCCCCAGCACAATTCATCTCCCCCCAGCAACCTTCATCTCCCCCCGGCACCCTTCATCTCCCCCCTGCACCCTTCATCTCCCCCATACACCCTTCATCTCCCCCTGCATCTCCCCTCAGCACCCTTCATCTCCCCTCAGCACCCTTCATCTCCCCCCTGCACCCTTCATCTCCCCCCTGCATCTCCCCCTGCACCCTTCATCTGCCCCCTGCATCTCCCCTCAGCACCCTTCATCTCCCCTAAGCACCCTTCATCTCCCCTCAGCACCCTTCATCTCCCCTCAGCATCCTTCAACTCCCCCCAGCACCCTTCATCTCCCCCCAGCACCCTTCATCTCCCCCCAGCACCCTTCATCTCCCCCTCGCATCCTTCATCTCCCCCCTGCACCCTTCATCTCCCCCAGCACCCTTCATATCCCCCCAGCACCCTTCATCTCCCCCCAGCACCCTTCATCTCCCCTCAGCACCCTTCATCTCCCCTCAGCACCCTTCATCTCCCCTCAGCATCCTTCAACTCCCCCCAGCACCCTTCATCTCCCCCCAGCACCCTTCATCTCCCCCCAGCACCCTTCATCTCCCCCCAGCACCCTTTATCTCCCCCCAGCAACCTTCATCTCCCCCAGCACCCTTCATCTCCCCCAGCACCATTCATCTCCCCCCAGCAACCTTCATCTTCCCCCAGCAACCTTCATCTTCCCCCAGCACCCTTCATCTCCCCCAGCACCCTTCATCTCCCCTCAGCACCCTTCATCTCCCCCCAGCACCCTTCATCTCCCCCCAGCACCCTTCATCTCCCCCCTGCACCCTTCATCTCCCCCCAGCACCCTTCATATCCCCCCAGCACCCTTCATCTCCCCCCAGCACCCTTCATCTCCCTCTGCACCCTTCATCTCCCCCCTGCATCTCCCCTCAGCACCCTTCATCTCCCCCCAGCACCCTTCATCTCCCCTCAGCACCCTTCATTTCCCCTCAGCACCCTTCATCTCCCCTCAGCACCCTTCATCTCCCCTCAGCACCCTTCATCTCCCCTCAGCACCCTTCATCTCCCCCCAGCACCCTTCATCTCCCCCCTGCAACCTTCATCTCCCCCAGCAACCTTCATCTCCCCCCTGCATCTCCCCTCAGCACCCTTCATCTCCCCTCAGCACCCTTCATCTCCCCTCAGCATCCTTCAACTCCCCCTAGCACCCTTGAAAGCACCCCCACACACCCCCGTCCCCCACCAATGCCTACCAGATCGCGGCGGCAGCAGCGGGCAGCAGTGGTGGCGAGCGGGCAGTGGTGGCAGGTGGATGGGGGGCAGTGGTGGCGGGTGGGTGGCAGTGGTGATGGGCAGGTGGCAGTGGTGGCAGGTGGACGGGGGGCAGTGGTGGTGGGCGGGTGGCAGTGGTGATGGGCGGCAGTAGTGGTGACAGGCGGCAGTGGTGGCGGGCGGCCGTCAGCGCATCACGCTGGAGCGTGCTCGGGGGGGAGCATATCATGGAGCGGCCTCGCAGGGGAGGGAGCGCGCGTGTTACGCGACTGCTGGAGCGGGCTGAGGTGTTGGAGGGAGAGGAGCGCGCTCCTTACCACAGAAGGTGAAAGGGGGGGTTTGAGTTTCCCGGCGGCCCTGTTCGCCACAGTTTTACTACCAATTCGCCACAAGTGGCGAATGGCGACAGGGTTGCCCACCCTGGATCTATATGGATTGACATACAGGGATAATAATTGATTGTTTTGCTAATGTTTATGTTCTTTTCATGTATGGCTAATGTATTTATCAGCTTTATTTTGTCATTGTTGTGAATAATGTAATTTGTATTTAGTGACAGGTTTTTTGTAATGGCTTATTTCTGGTAGTTAGATTAGAATGATGATGGTTACTTTAAATTAGAATTATTATGGCAATGGTTTGGCTTTAGGAATTGAATAGGGAATTGTATAATTGATTTGTATTGTATTGTAATTGTTTGAGGAAATGGATTAATTGATTGATGCTAATTGTATTGATGTTGCTTAGTTTCTATTTGATTTTCAGGATGGCATTGGTGGTTAGGGGACATTGTTCATAGCGTATTTTATTGTTACATATATTTTGCACAGTGTTACATGATGCACAGATTAATTGCATCATGTACACACTCAATGCAATTGTGTGACATTTCATATACATTTGTGTAGCTGCTGATTTGTTGGTTTATATTTACTATTGCTGCAGGATTTATTTTAACATGCAATGTGGTGATTTTAAGATTAAGAATTCATGTTTTGATTTATGCATGTTTTATGTGTTTCATAATGGTAATAGTTATTTTGCACATTATTGTACTGTATGTGTTGGGGGGGGGGGGTGGATGTATTTAATGTATAGGTCAGGTTTATTTATTTTACATTCAGGGTTTGTTCCTTTGGTCTGCGTGAGACCACCTGAGGTATCCTCGGGTATCTCATGAGTACCAGGCTGCGTGGTGACACCTGCGGTGAAGAACTGGTGGCCCCACATCTGTGGGGGCACCGCGGACCCGTAGTGTGCGTAGAAGAACCGGTGGCCCCACATCTGCGGACCCGTAGTGAGCACCCGTGGGTCCCCAGACCACTGTGGGAACCACCCGAGGCCCCTCAGACACCTGTGGGTCTGACCCGGGCTCCCAGACATCCGTGGACCTATCGTGTGGACCCAATTGTGGCCCACGGTGACCCGCGGAGACCACCTGGTGGGCCATGGCGCCTGGCGGGACCCACCAACAGGTCTCCAGAACCTGTATGAAACAAGTTGCTGGTAAACTGTAGGTCTGTGAGGTGACCCGTCGGGCCCACCGGGGACTCGCGTGGGCCTGGGGTATGAACCCTGTATGTAAAAGAATACATCATGTATTTATTGGGGGGCACAGGGGGTGGGTAATGTATTTAATAAATAGAATGATGTTTATTGTGAGGCTGTGTATTGTTTTTGTTATGGGTACTGGGGGTGGGGGGAGGGGGTATTGGCCCCAAGGGTATGTGGGTAGGCCCCCCGGCTGGGCAGTGGGTGAGGGTGGTTAGGCCTCACGGGGTGGGGGGTTAGTGGGGGAGGGTATGTAGGCCTCCCGAGTGGTGGGTGAGGGTGGGTTAACCCCTTAATGACTGTAGCGGTTAATAACCGCTATGGTGATTAAGGGGCTAGGGGACATTACATAGGCTATTGTGATTGTTGTACATGTTTTGTAGCACCGGAGGGGCATGGGCAGAATGAAGATGAGGATGAAGACGGCCTTCATCGTGGGTGCTTGTAAAAGGTAAGTGTAAAATGTTTTTACTGTATTTATTGTAGTTTATATGTATTTAAAATGGGCAAATGCATTATTATCCATATGTGGATAATAGTAATTTTGCCCATTACTGTATAGTATGTGTTAGGGGGGTGTATTTAGTTATAAATATTGTTTATTATTTTTGGAGGCGCAACATTGGTACCGCAGGCCCACGGGGACCCTGGGACTCCCGCGGGGACCCCGGGACGGCCGCGAGGTCAGCCGGGGACACCCGCCGGCCTGTTATATGGGTGTTGCGCATGCAAAAAGGTAAAGCAATAATTTTTTCTAAGTCCAGATTTCTTTGCGTCTACTCTGACCTGACGTGTTCTGATCAACGCAACTTTCGCGTTTGCTAAGGTTGCGTTGCTTAGTGCATCCTGCTTAAGGGCAGAATTTAACGCAAACAGGGTTACAAACGAGCAAAGTTGGACTTTACGGAAAAAAGTCATTTTTAGAGCACAAAGTGCCTGTTTGCGTTGCTTAGTGCATCGGGTTGAGCTCAAAATCACATTCTAAGAGCACTTTGCGCTCTAAAAGTGACTTATCGGAGCTTAGTGCATGACCCCCACTGTCCATGCCTACTGCTGCGGCACAGTTTATTCGAGCATTTGCCCGTTCTGTGCCGCAGCAGTAGCAGCGGAAGAGCGCCCTCCGATCGGGGCGCTCTCCCTACCGCTGCCGGGTCCGCCGGGTCCCGATGACGCGTGACCGCGCGTCTATGACGCGCGGCACGCCGAGGGGCGGCCACTAGCAAGCCGGGAGATTTCCCGGCTTGCGGTACCGACCACACTTCAATAAAGTGTGTCGGTAGTGTAGATGAGCTTAAAATCTATAATTTTGGTGCCTGAGGCACAGGGAGATAAAGTGACTTGCCCAAAGTCAAAGGGAGCCGACACCGGGAATTAAACCAGGCTCCCCTGATTAAAACTCTGTGTTATTGTTACCAGATTGACAACCAGTCTTTACTCAATGAGCCGCTCCTTCTCCAGAGAAATATTCTAGTTAAAGAACTTCTTGCAAGAAACAAACAAACAAAATGACCTTACAAAACTTGTGTGACGACTTCAAAAGATGAGAAATAGCTTGTAAAAATGACACTAGCTAAATATTCCGGAAACTGTCAGAAGTCTGGGCATAAAAACACCTGTCTTTAACTGGCAAATAGATTACTGATTAAACAGAGTCAAAAGTTGACTTAGTCTGTGTGCTTTTCAGGCAAGGGATTTTCTTCATTCGCTATTTGATTTTATGATCTTAATAAATGTACTGACTTTGTGTTCCTGTGTATAATGTGCTTAGAGCATTATATTTGAAAGTCCCACGATTGTAGGCTCCTGAGACCATGCAACAATGCAGGGAGGCTGTTAGAAGAAAACTGCCTTTGACCAGTTATTAAAATAGCACCGTTTTTACATGTAACTTCAACTTTCACATATAATCAATCAAAATATGAATGTTTCAGGTTCTACACCAGTTAATGATACTACGTGCAAGTCAATATTCAACATTAAAGCCCTCATACAAGGAAAGTCTAAATCATATACGATCAGCTGATTTCTCTTTAAATTACATTTTAAATGTTTTATTTCGACTAAAAAGACACTTTAAAGTTGTGATAATGTGAAAATATGACGCAAACATTATGACTGATAGAGAAAGTGTCCCGTGTTTAAATGCTTTATGATGTGTCTGTGTACTGTGTACCAACATCCCAAAAACTTTTCCCGGAACAGCTTCCCAAATGAGTCCGATGCACCAAGTGCCAAGTGGGTTAAAGGGGCAATGACACGTAGGCTTGTCTAAAGAAGGACTCGCCTGATGTGATGGCGGAAGAGTGCAATGGGCAGTCAAAGGGGGGTATGGGAGCCAGTAAGGTGGTGTCAAAGCAGATAGTGGGTGTGTATGGGCAGTAAACACAACAATTAAATAAATCAAGCACCAAACAACACAACAATTAAAAAGATAAAGCACCTAAACACAACAATTAAAAAATAGGCACCTAAACAACACAAATATTAAATAAAAACAAGCGCTACAAATACATAACAATTAACTAAAAGCAAGAAACAAAAATACAAAACATAACAATTATTTAAAACAAGCATTTGCCAAAAAATATATTGCCTGTCATTGTATTTATCTATAGCCTGAAATGGGCATAGATAAACACATTGGCAGTCAATGGGCAAGCTAAAAAAAAACAAACCAGCATCAAAAAAACACAATTAAACAAACCAAGAATAAAAAAAATACAATAGAAAAAACAAGCATCAAAAAAACACAATTAGAAAAACCAAGAATAAAAAATACACAATGAAAAAAAATACAATCAATGTTTTTCTTACTTTTGATGTCCTACGATTCCGTGTCCATCAGCAACAGCAGGAACCTCTTGACACTCGACGCAATGATCCTCAACAGCCGGTAAGTCCATCTTCTTCTTTATCTTCATCTCTATGTTCATCTGTCCATTATAATCGAAGAGGTGGATGTTGTCTTGTCGGTCAAATGAGACGGGACAGATGTTGTATAAGCACGCCACAGCGGACCCCTACAGACCGCAGAAGTGGGTAAGGATTATATATCTATGTTTGACCATTATAGTTGAGTACTCTAACTTGGACTGCCTAAACTACCATGAGGACATAATTTTACATGTTGTTATGAGTGACTCACAGGCCTATTCATTTCATACCCACACTGCTATATTGGGGTCCATGAAGATTGCTAACTGTTGTCACAAGATTGGAGCACCCCTTGACTCTCTTTTCCCAGATCTTGTATAAGGCCTGTGATGTCACATTTCAGTGTCAGATAGTACAGCTCCAATCCGATTGGATGCTGTACCATGTGACAGGGTTCTTTTTTTTTTGTAAGGATGTGATGTCATCTTCAATTGAAGTATGTCCCATCCTTTAAAAAAATGGCTGCCATCACATGGTACTGGAACTAATCAGATTGTGAGATATATTGTGAGGGGGAATTTTCAAATATTTGCTGCTAAATTAGGTGGAATTTTAAAGTAGGTGTAGTCCCTTCACCCCAACCTAAGTGAGATTTGGTCTGCTACTCCATATTTACTGTGGTGTGGTGCGTACCTGTGAGGGCTGAGCACTTCCGCAATGGTGTGGGGAATCATCAGGACAGGTGTACAGTGTACCTTTGTTCATTGGTTGCAGCGCCTCAAGTGAGCATGGATCCTCTGGATAGTAGGATGGTCCAGACTGACACCTTTCTTTAGCCAAAAACAGTGAATCACTCTGATAGATGTTTCCATGGTATTTATTGCATGTTCAGGATATTACAGCAGGTACATCACTTTCCTTGCTTCCCCTAGTGAAGGTATTACTGATAGGGCTTGAGGCCCATACCAGGGCTTCTGCATGGTGCTCCTCCTGAGGCCTCCTAATGAGACCCAGGGTAGCTGGTACTCACTGCACAGGGGGAGGAGAGAGACACACCCACTTTTGGGAAAGTGCCAGTATTTATACCCTTGGGTTGTGCTTGTAACCCTGACCCATAACAGAGCAGGTCTGAATACTGACAGGCCATCAAATCCAGCATGTGACCCAACCAATATCCACCTCTCAGGCTGACACTTTCTGGCTATTGCTAGGCCCGCCCTTGGATACATCTAATGTATCCCAGGCTGCATAAGCACACAAGGCCTTTCTGAAACAATTAGCCCATCCACTACCTGCACCTAACAGGACTTATATTGGTAGGACTCAGGAAAATAAGTAGCGGCCGGAGGCTAACCTACAGTAGGTCACAAAGTTCATATGATACCTTCACGCGATAAGACCAATTATTGTTTTCAATGAACTAAACTCAAGGTTGTGAAAAAATACCCTGTCTTAGCAGAGTTATTATGATTTCAATGAGTTAGCTTCCTGGGTTGCACTAGCCTGTCCAAGCCCCGCCTACACATGTTCTTCTGCTACATTGTCCTTTGCAGAAAACTATGTCTGAATGGGATTAACAGAAGACATTACTCAGGGCTGGGGACTTGCTTTAAAAATTAATTAGTTGACTGAAGACATTACATTTTCACTATCTTCTGTAAAATGTTAAATGTAAGTTTACGAATCAATCTTGTGGGGTAAATCCTCAGAAGGTCACTAATTTTATAATATGTATAGAAATTCAGACCACAGAGCAGTCCAAACAATCCAGTGCTCCAAAAAAAATTGTAGAGGTGTGTGACTGGGGATACGCTGTATATGTGTCTCTAAATATTGTAATAGACACACCATGTGTGTCAGCCTGTGAGCAATTGCCAGTAAGGATAATGTATAAGAAGGTAGTGAGTAAACAAAGATAGTAAATGAAAGGGCTTGTTACCGACTGGCTGCCACATGCAGCACGATCGCGTCGTAGTAAAATTACTCACAGGTAGGTGAGGTGGGAAAGATGATTATAAATCTTGTGCAATCACTGGGAACCAGCGTCTCCTCCAACAGCAGCCTCCGATGTCGGACAGCGCGGCGTCAGGAAATAGGGGAATCCCCGCGATGGAGCTCAGTAGCCACAGACAGGGCAAATCCCTCCGTATGGTAAAGGGGGGTGAACGGGTCCCCAAACCGAAGACTCCGTCACTGGACAGACGCAGCCCCAGTGCGGCTCGTCAATGATAAGTAACCGCCTGCCTCTTTCACCGGAATGGGTTGCTGTGTATAGCAGGGAGGACGTCACAGCTGGTATCCAAATGAAAGCTTGCAGCAGCGTATCACCAGCGGCGTGCAGCCAGGTAAGGAGTAGTAGTCTAGGGCAGGGTTTCCCAAACTTTTTTTTCCGTGACCCGGTTATTTTTGAACTTCTCCTTCGTGACCCACTAAAATTTTTATCGCCTATACTGGCCTATAGGGCCTGCACAGACACACACACAGCCACTGATACACACACACACACAGCCACTGATACACACACACACAGCCACTGACAGACACGCAGCCACTGACACACGCAGCCACTGACACACACACTGATACATACACACAGCCTCTGATACACACACACACGCAGCCACTGACACACACACGCAGCCACTGACACACACACGCAGCCACTGACACACACACACGCAGCCACTGACACACACACGCAGCCACTGACACACACACGCAGCCACTGACACACACACGCAGCCACTGACACACACGCAGCCACACAGATACACACACACACTGATACAGATACACACACACACTCGCTCTCCCCTATACCCACACACACTCGCTCTCCCCTATACCCACACAGACACAAACAGTGAATTACAGGCAACGACGGATGTGAGTGACTGGAGAGGGGGCCAGGGGCACTTGGGTGGGAGGGAGGGGGGCCAGGGGCACTTGGGTGGGAGGGAGGGGGGCCAGGGGCACTTGGGTGGGAGGGAGGGGGACCAGGGGCACTTGGGTGGGAGGGAGGGGGACCAGGGGCACTTGGGTGGGTGGGAGGGGGACCAGGGGCACTTGGGTGGGTGGGAGGGGGACCAGGGGCACTTGGGTGGGTGGGAGGGGGACCAGGGGCACTTGGGTGGGTGGGTGGGGGACCAGGGGCACTTGGGTGGGTGGGTGGGGGACCAGGGGCACTTGGGTGGGTGGGAGGGGGACCAGGGGCACTTGGGTGGGTGGGAGGGGGACCAGGGGCACTTGGGTGGGTGGGAGGGGGACCAGGGGCACTTGGGTGGGTGGGAGGGGGACCAGGGGCACTTGGGTGGGTGGGAGGGGGACCAGGGGCACTTGGGTGGGTGGGAGGGGGACCAGGGGCACTTGGGTGGGTGGGAGGGGGACCAGGGGCACTTGGGTGGGTGGGAGGGGGACCAGGGGCACTTGGGTGGGTGGGAGGGGGACCAGGGGCACTTGGGTGGGTGGGAGGGGGACCAGGGGCACTTGGGTGGGAGGCAGTGACTGGGTGGGGTGACTTACCTTGCCGCCGGACGCTTTCCCCTGCTGCCCCCGATATCTCCTGCTGCCCGGGACGGGAGGTGGGCTTGGGGGGACGGGAGGTGGTGCCACGGGAGGTGAGCTCGGGAAGCTGGCTGCGGGGGGAAGCTGGCTGCGGGGGGAAGCACGCCGCAGTAGGAGCTTGAACTTCCCCCTCCGTCCCACGTAACGTGCGGGCCGCAGAGGTGCTGGTACTTCCTCCTCTGTCCCACGTTGGGAGCGGGAGGGGAGGAAGGGAGCAGGCCCTGCTTGCCCTGCGCAAGCGCGCGGGACCGCAGGGGGAAATCGCCAGCATTTTTTTAAAATTGAGCAGGGGGGACGGGAGACACCGCGCGGCCAGCCTCGCTGCGACCCGGCAATTTTGGTGCCGTGGCCCGGTGCCGGGTCGCGACCCACCGTTTGGGAAACGCTGGTCTAGGGTAATGGAAAAAACCGGAGCACAGCCGACCAGCACCAACCCACCACTCTTTGATAAAGCACCCTGTGCGCGAAACATGTCAGAGCGTCTTTAGGAACTCTGCCCTATGTTCTTTTATCAATAAACCATTCTAAGGAAGACCCTCGTGTCCTGTGATGTGCTGGTGGGCTGTGCTCTGGTTTTTTCTATTACTCTAGGCTAATTTTTTAATTTTCCGTTATCTCATTTTGCATCGATATCAGTAACGCATATGCCCAAAAGGTGCGCAATGATGTCCTGGCATTTTCCTTAAAAATAACAGATCCTAAAATGTTAATGTAAGTTAGGCTTACTCACAGGCAAATCATATGGTAATGAGCAGTTTACCTAGCACCAGAGATCCTCAGACCTCCGTTCATGTTAGTGCATGGGAAAAACGTTACAATATTTAGCACCTTCCAAAAGCTGCCCTTACATCCAGACCCTAATTATCATTGCGTTATTTCCGGGAATAGCCTAAAAGCAATGTAATGAGTATAGGACTTTGTCAAGAGAGAGGGGATTTGGCCCGGGAATAAAGGGGTTACACCCCATTTGGCCACCCTCTACTCTCACCTGGGAAGCAAGGGGTTAACTGGACTAGGGTCCAGTAATGTGGTTTTGCCTTGCTTCAGCCATCCAACTGTTTATTCCCCTGTAAAAATTTATTGTTTCTGTTCCAGTGACTGCACCACACAAACACTGGGATCCATCTGGGAGGGCAAGGGTTAATAGTTGAATAGTGATTCTAGCCCTTTGTTTAAGTTACCCTCAAAGATGCCTGCCTACTAAGGAATGCGACCAAATGTTTAGGAAGCTGGAGTGGTTTGTGAGTGTTAAAACTCACACTTACAAACCATAGTATCCTGCCCAACACCCCTGATTTAGGAGTGGGGCTACAGAATGAGTGACCTTATTAAATATAAGAATATTATGAGATGTCCTCGGCTGAACGTGCTAAAAGCTACCTATGTGTATTCATGGGACTGATTCGCACATAGGGATTACAGACACCTGATGTTTAGCCGGTCCTAAGAGACAGATATTGATATCTCTCTTAATTTTAGTATTACACGGTAATATTTAGTCTCATTGGGAGCGTCATGCGTGACGGAATGTATTATTATGTCTCGCGTGCCAGTAAGTACTACTGAACTGACGTTATGAAGTTATTTACAGTGTATATGGGATTTTGGATCTGCTCTGACAATGCAGACCCCCCATCGGCTATGCTAATAGGGCAGGGAGAGCATCCTGCAAGAATTAGCATAGCCCGGTGATCAAAAGGTAACTGCCCTAATTGTTTATACTGGGGGCAGGAACCAAGGAACTGAGTGTTTTTAAGTGTGATACTTCACACTTACAATGGAAGCCAAAATCTGCTTCAAAGAGATTTTTTCTAGCCACCTCGGCATCTAGGGTTAAGAGATGGGTTTGAAATGGTATTTAAACCAGAGCAGCCCTTACGCAAAGGGTCTTTCATGTGTCTTCATGATCTGCATGTATTGCTGTGATGTCTTCATCTGAAACTGAATTATGGAAGAAATGGCCCATCCTGTATCCTGATGGCTTTTTTTGTCCTAACCTTTAAGTAAGTGTCCATATTTTGTCTGTTATTTCTATATCTCGTGTGTTCACCTTTTTCAAGGAATAAATTATATTTTATCAAATCTAAGTCTCGTTCGGTTCAACCCAGTTATATTCTTGGTGGTGTATTATTCATAGCCTGTCACAAAGTTCCCGTCACAGACTTTCAGTCCAAAAAGTTACATGTGTCCTACAAAGATGATATATTATAGATTATTTGTATTATATATAATGTATTATATATTATGGATCATATAAATGTCTGAAACATATCATAAACTATATTTTGTTTTTTAGTGATTAAAGGGAGATGTTTGTGGATGTATGTATGTCTTTATTTATGTAGCGCCATTAATGTACATAGCGCTTCACAGTAATAATACACGTGACAATCATATAAATAACAAATAATACAAATAACAGATCCTGGGAATAAGTGCTTCAGACATAAAAGTAACAGTTAGGAAGAGGAGTCCCTGCTCCGAAGAGCTTACAATCTAATTGGTAGGTAGGAAGAACGTACAGAGACAGCAGGAGGGCATTCTGGTAAGTGCGTCTGCAGGGGGCCAAGCTTTATGTAGCATGTGTTAGCCATGGTGCTACTTGTATGCTTCTTTCTAGAGAGGGTGCTAGTCGGGTACTGAGGGGAAGGGCATTCCAGAGGTGCGGGGCAGTCAGTGAGAAAGGTTTAAGGCGGGAGAGGGCTTTAGATATAAAGGGGGTAGAGAGAAGACATCCTTGAGCAGAACGCAAGAGTCGGGATGGTGCATAGCGAGAAATTAGGGCTGAGATGTAAGGAGGGGCAGAAGAGTGTAAAGCTTTAAAAGTGAGGAGGAAAATTTAGTGCGAGATGCGGGATTTGATGATGTAGCCAGGTCCCCCCTCGCGTGTAGCCAGGTCCCCCCCTCTCGCACTCACCCCCTCCTTCCCAGTTGCGAGCGCGCGTGTGGATCGGGCTGGAGCGCGAGCATAGAGATCCCTGGTAGCTAGGGACGCGAGCGGCGAGCAGGCCGGTTGCCGGGGACGCGATCGGGCCGTCGCTAAGGCTGCGATCGCGTTGCCACCGGCCCGGCGGCTCGGGGAGCAGGGCGCCGCCATGTTAGGGCTGTTGCGCATGCGCAGTGGTAGAGCACAGCGCGGGAGGCCCCAGATAGTTCGCGCATGCGCAAGATGAGTCTGCCAGCCCCCAGGGTGCTTAGGGGCAGAGACACCTGACGCCAGGGAGCCAATAGGGCTGAGGGATTTGCCTGGGAACAGATGGATACATTTCGCGGGGTTTGCAGCCACGGAGGCAGTCAGGATCCGGACCAGCTAGGGGTAAGAGGTGGATGCAGGGGTCAGTGACCCTCTGCATTAGGCCAGCAGCCCCCAAGGTCCCAGTTAGGTCCTGAGCCACCTAGTAGCTTGTGGAGTATAGGGACAGGCCCTAGATAGGGACACTGCCCCATTTATTGGTAGCTTAGTCAGGGACACAGTTCTGAAGCCGTGCGGCCCTGCGAGGTGGGTTCTGGGCTCAGAACACCATCAAAGACCCTGGGACTAAGGTGATATTATCCGCGCTGGAATTCACCCAACGCGGTGTGGAGGACAACGTCGGATCGGGCGGATCTCCAGTGATATCGCGGTACCCGTGGCTGGAGCCCGGGCAGGTAACCTGCAACTCACGTGCACCAACCAGGCCTATCACCAGTCATAGTGGCTGCGCAGTCACACATACACATGCACAGTGGTATTTGACTTTGGGGGTGCGAGACATTTGGGTGGGGGTTACTGGACACGGGGTGGAATCACTCTGTGGGAGGTTAGCGTCCGCCGTGACGCCAGAGGTGGTAGCGTCCGCCGTGACGCCTAGTGTGATTAGCGTCCGCCGTGGCGCAGTGTGGTTAGCGTCCGCCGTGACGCCCAGTGTGGTTAGCGTCCGCCGTGGCGCATGAAGGTTGTGTTGTTATGTGATATATGTGTTGCTATGCAGTAAAGCCAGTCCTGATTTATATTTGCTCGCTTTGTGTGGTTGTTTCCTGTGAGGGCCTCCTCCCACTCCATTGGGATCCCTCCCAGGTGGAGGCGTTGCACCGAGAGATGTATAACATGCATGTACCCCAGGTTCCCCGTGGCGGAAGCTCAACCCTCCTGTGAGCCAACAGGTAATGCACCACACCTGAGTAACCTTGTGTGTTCCTACACCTCCACAGTATTATCTGCGAGCGGGTGGGGGAAAACCCGTTACAATAGGAAGCCAGGAGAGTGATTTCAGCAGGGGAGATGCTGAGACAGATTTAGAGTAGAGTAGAGTAGAGTGATTCTGGCAGCACCAAGTTAAGTTTAAGTCGGCGGACAGCCATCCAGGATGATATCGCAGAGAGACATTCAGAAATTTTAGTCTGTACAGCAGATGTACAGTCAGGGGTTGAAAAGTATATTTGTGTGTCGTCAGCATAGAGGTGATATTTAAACCCAAGAGCTGTGATTAGGTCACCTAGAGAAAGTGTGTACAGAGAAAAGAGAAGAGGTCCCAGGACAGAGCCCTGGGGTACCCCCACAGAGAGATCAATAGAGGAGGAGGAGGTGTTCGCAGAAGAGACACTGAAAGTACGATGTGAGAGGTAAGAGGAGATCCAGGATAGAGCTCTGCTACGAATACAAAGAGTCAGGCCCGCCAATAGGGGGGGTCTGCCGGGGTTGGCATCCCGAGCCACCCGTGAGCCAGGGGCCCTGGCCACCCGGGCCCCTGCGTGCCCGATAGTAATAATAATAAAAATGTAAAAAAACGCAGTGTGGCTGCACCCGGTGACGGGTCTCTCTGACCGCAGCGCCAGAAGTCAGCTGGAATAAGCTTTCGGCGCGCCGGTATGAGAGGGAGGCCCGCCGCGCACGTGAACAGCAGCGTGGGACAGTTGCCTGCAGCGGAGCAGGGCCGGCGGCAACTGCTGTGACTTGCTGCCGGGCCCCCGCAGTCACTGCCCCCACCAGCTCCCCGCCCGCAGCACCGCCAGCCACCAGACCCACCCCCTGCAGCACCGCCAGCCACCGGCTCCCCCCCCCACAGCACCGCCAGCAACCAGTTCACCCCCCGCAGCACCGCCAGCCACTGGACCCCCCCGCATCACTGCCAGCCACCAACCCCCCCCCCCCGCAGCACTGCCAGCCACCGGACTCTCCCCCCTGCCCTGCAGCAGGGGGGTTGGGGTATTTTTTATATGTATTATGTTGGTTACTTTTTTAATATGTTTTGGGGAGGTTGGGATATTTTTTTATATGTATTAGTGGGGGGTTGGGGTATTTTTTATATGTATTTGGTGGAGTTTGGGGTATATTTTTTTATATGTATTGGGAGTTTGGGGTATATTATTTTATATGTATTGTGGGTTGGGGTATATTTTTTTATATGTATTGGGGGGGTCGGGTACTTTTTATATGTATTGGGGGAGTATTTTGTAATGTTTTGGGAGGACATGGGGGTATTTTTTTATATGTATTGCGGAGGGGCTATAATATTATATGTATTGGGAGGGTCCCGCATATTTTAGCATTGTATCCAGTATTTTTGGACACGCCACCTGGCAACTCTAACCACCGCCCACTGCCCCCCACTAGCCATCATGCAGCCACCGGCCTAACGCCCCCCCCCTCCCCGTAGCAACGGCACCCTCTTCAAGGCCACCGGCTCTCCCGCAGCAATGCCCCCCCCCCAGTAGCAGCCACCGGTCTCCCCCCAGTAGCAGCCACTGCACCCAGCCCCCCCAGCAGCAGCCACCGGCCCACCCGCCCTCCCAAAGCCACCGGCCCACCCCCCCCTCCACAGCCACAGGCCCTCCCACAGCCACCGGCCGACCCCCCACCCGCAGCCATTGAGCCTGACCTGAGACCATCCACAAGGTAAGTTTGATATGCATTTGTATTGGGGGTGTATTTTTTATATGTATTGGGGGGGGGATATATTTTTATATGTATTGGGGGTTGGGATATATTTGTATATGTATTGGGGGGGTTGGGGTATATGTTTAAATGTATTGGGTGGTGGGGGTATATTTTTTATATGTATTTGGTGGCGTATGGGGTATATTTTTATATGTATGGGGGGTGGGGTGTATTTTTTATATGTATTGGGGGGGTGGGGGTGTATTTTTATATGTATTGGGGGGTTAAGTAAAAGTTGCGCGCTAAAATTTCTTTTACCGTGGTAGGTGCGCTATGAGTTGGGGGGGGGGGGGGGAGTGCCCTGCTCCTTTCATTTGTCCTGGGCCCCATGATTTCTGTTGGCGGCCCTGCAAAGAGTATTGAGAATGTGAAGGAGAAGAGGGTGGTCCACGTATCAAATGCTGCAGAAAGGTTGAGTAATATGAGCTGTTTCAGTAGAGTGAGCAGTGCGGAAGCCAGATTGTAGAGGGTCTAGGAGTGAATAGGTGTTGAGTAAATGGTGCAAGCGAGAGAATAAAAGATGTTCAAGGAGTATAGAGGCAAAAGGCAGGAGGGAGACAGGTCGATAGTTAGAAAGACAGGTAGGGTCAAGCTTGCTGTTTTTGATTAATGGTATAACTGTTGCATGTTTGAAGGAGGAGGGAAAGGTACCAGAGTAGAGGGAGGAGTTAAAAATGTGTGTGAGCGTAGGGATTATAGTAGGAGCAAGAGGTTTTAGGAGATGGGAGGGAACGGGGTCAAGAGGGAAAGTGGTAGAAGGAGAAGAGGAGACCAAGAGTGACATATCCTCCTCTGAGATAGCGGAAAAAGAATCAAGTCAGGATGAGAGTTAGGAAGTGGTGTAGGATGGGAGGAGGAAACAGAGGGGATGTTCAGACACAAGGATTCCACCTTTTCCTTAAAATAGTCAGCAAAGTCCTGAGGTGAGATGGAGGAATAAGAAGAGTCAGCTGAGGGTGGTCTGAGTAGAGAGTCAAAGACAGAGAAGAGTCGGCGTGGGTTAGACTTGTGCGTGTTGATTAGTGCAGAAAAGTAGGCTTGTTTAGCCTGAGAGAGGGCAGAGTTGAAACAGGATAGCATAAAATTGTAGTGAAGAAAGTCTGCGATAGTGTGAGATTTCCTCCAGAGGCGTTCAGAGGAACGAGTGGAGGAATGCAGCATGCGCGTGTGGGAATTTGTGTGAACTAATACTGTATGGTATTTAATGTAATAATGCCTATAAAGTATGGGTGTACAAAAATGTATATCCAGACATACCTCAACAATATAAATTAATGTTTCATTTACATTAATGTACACTGGATGGACATCCTTCATTTATTTTAATTCTACATTAATATAAATGAAATATTAATGAATATTGTTGCGGTATGTATGGATATACATTATTGTACACCCATACTTGATACAGTCATTATTACGTTATATAACATATAATTAAGTGAAAAGGTGAATACGTGTAAAAATGATACATTTCTAATATTATAACAAAATTTGCATTAGCTTTTGGTAACATACATGAACATTTCTATTAATAATGCTGCCTTATAAACGCGCCTTAACATTTGACCAATACGCATGTGGTGGTTTTACTTGATTTATGCATATGGATATGAGGATCCCCGTTAAATTAAGGAAAAATAGCGTCCGTTACTTACAGTAATTAGGTAACCCCGCGTTATTTGCCCTAATTTAGCACACATCTGAGGATCTACCTCTATAGGCCCTTATTCTGTAAGGTGTGATACGCGTAGATGACGTGCTATCGCATGGAAAGTCCCATGGACTGTAATGGGGCTTTTCATGCAGTAACACGTCACCTGCACTTATCACACCTTACAAAATAAGGGCCGTAGTGTCATATGCAGCCCACATGTTTGAAAATGGGAGGTAACTCTCAATGTATTACTTACTGGCAAAACCTTTTTTTTTTTTTTTAAACATGAACTACGAAGCAGAGCCACAATGGGAGTGCATTAAACATAAAGTCATATACTAGTAGGGTGTGTTTCTTCCTCTTTACATTCCCTGATGACAGATAATTGCTTTTTGGTCACTTACAGTATACAATATGTGAGAGGGAGATTTAACATCATTTAAGCTTGTTGGTTTATTTTACACTATGTGTTGAACATTGTAAAGTATTCTCAGGTCACCGTTTTCCTTTGTGGTTTTGTGCTCTCTTCACTGAATTGTAGACCACTATACTGGCCAGCCTGAGAACATGGATTTGCACTGAGCTGAAGGAACTTTTAGGAGATCGACTAAAACCTGTTATTGACTTGACTGTGATTGGCTACTTCAGAACGTACTGAACAACAAGATGGGTTTTACTATATTGTGATAGGAGATCTGGAGGGCTCCTTGTGCTAATCTAGTGTAGCCAGGACTGGATCTTGGCTACCAGTCTGCCCTCCCTAGCAGTAAGTCCTGGTAAGAACAGGCCTGCTAGTGTTCATCATGGGTTTTCCCCACTCACAGCAGCACCCTTCAGTGACAGGGGAGGAGGTGGAACTAGGTCTGGGTTTACCCAATCCTGAGTCAAACCTGGTGTCCTCCTCCTACTGTACTTATGGGGGATGCCATCCAAATTTAGTTAGTGCCTCTCCCTACTTGAGAGAGGCAGGTCACACAGGTTGCCTGGAGATTGGCCTTCCCTGTTCTTCTTCCCCTAGGGGGAGAATGAGTGTGTACCTTTCCCCTGACTTTGCTAGAGGGTCATGGAAGAGCAAGGACTGCTGCGGGGGCCCTTGACCCAAAGTGTAGGTCCAGGGACCATCCTACAGCTGGATATAAAGCCAGAGACTGCATTGGACAGAAGACTGCTGTGACTGTGTGGCTGAACAGAATAAAACCATTCCAGTTATTCATACCTCCTGCCTGGTGTTGGTTTCAAGCAGCAGAACATGTCTTTTTTTAAATAGGTGAGAAGCCGGGGATCTGAACTAATGCAAGGGATCTCCAGTGCTAAACTAATGCAAGGGATCTCCAGTGCTGAACTAATGCAAGTGCTAAACTAATGCAAGGGATCTCCAGTGCTGAACTAATGCAAGGGATCTCCCGTGCTGAACTAATGCAAGGGATCTCCAGTGCTGAACTTAGGCAAGGGATCTCCAGTGCTGTTAATTTCAGCTCTGGGTATACTAGTGTAGCCCTGGTAAGAAATGGGGCTATAGTTCTATCCTCCTCCTGGTGTAATTCCTAATAAGGGCAGGTTGCCAGGAGTTATCATGGGTTTCCCCTACTTCAAGCACTTGCCCTGAATGGTGGAGGTAGGTCACCTGACCCTTTGTCCAATCAAGAGACACAGGGGCGGTGCCTGCTGAGATCATAAAGAGCAGTGCATTTCCTATTTAGTCTGTCTGTGAGTTCTGTCAGTCTGAGAGTAGAGTGAGTCAGTATTAGGGAGGAGAGGAGTGATCAGCTCATGAGTAGAGCTGATATAGCTAGTGAGTTATAGGTGGACCAAATACCTCTCACCCTGCTTAGGGGGTGAGGTAAGAGCTAGCCCCACTCTGGATGCCCTTTGGTCCAGAGTGGCGGCAGGGACCATCACAAGGGAGAACAGTTAGTGGACTGTGCATCAACTGTACCTGTCGGCTGCTGCTGCTGCCCAAGAGAATAAAGAGTATGTTGCATAAAGAGAACCTTGTGTGAGACTGGAATCTCTCATCCCTGTGAGAGGGATTTCTGTGGTAGGGATTCCACCCCGCGTCCCTGGGGTTTACTACAGATGGAGGCGCTGCACCATTGAAGGAGAACAAAGGCATTCACCCCAGTAACCTGTTCCTGTTGTCCCCCATGTCATCACGGGACACTCAGGCCCTCCTGTTGCCAGCAGGTATGCACCACACAGAGACATATAGCCAGACCCCAGAACACCTTAGGGGACCTGATCTGCGATTGGGTGGGGGAGTATGGGTTATAGTTGGAGGCGCTGCTGAGATAAACAGGACAGGTTTTCAGCGAAGCAGAGCTGAAAGTAATATGTACACTTTCAGAGCAAGCGGTGCAGAAGGATGGGCATTTTTGAAGACTAGGGGTAGTCAGGAGAGACAGTCCTCTCGCACAGTACACCCTAGGTGCCCTAGGAGGGTGATGTAAATTTGGATACACTAGGCTATAGCTGTTCTAGTCGCCTTGAGGCAGATAGTGTAGGATTCCTGTGGGGGTAGCCTGTTAACTAGGCCAGGGACTTCAGCATAGGGTCTGCACTATGAGTGGCCAAAAGTAGGTTGACGCCAAGTACTTAGGAATGCCAAGTACACTAGCCAGTATCCAGAAAACACACCACAGAGTGCTTGTAATGAACCGTCAGCGAGTGCGGTGTACAAAGAGAGTGTTCTGCCTAGCCTGGGGTATGCCATGCGTTATATTCATTGGTTAGAGCACCATTGAGAGTAGCAAGTGTCTAGGAATGAGTTACACCATAGTGACTGAGAGTAGCGCTATCGTGGGCTTAGAGGGCTCACTAAAGATGGCAGCGAGAGATACATGTGCTCTGTGGGGCATGGAGGAGGTTAAATTGGCGACAGCTGCTCCATTCACTGCAACGCGGGTTGCAGCCGATCCAAAATGGCGACTCCCGGCAAGCCAAGATCGCGCGCGTGCTGCGTGCAAGCAGGCTGCAAGAGAGATGTGGCGAGAGATGTGTAAGGGTTTGGCGCCAAAACCAGAACCCCAGCTAAAAGAAGGGAGCGGCACGAAAGCCGAAGCCGCACCCACCTGTGCAGTGACTGGCCGACGGACGAAGCCATGTCACCCAAAGAGAGAGAGAGTGCCCCTCCTCTTGTTTCCACCAAAGGGAGGGGGCACCCTGAGAACCAATCCAAACAGTCCTCCCCAGCGGAAGGAGGGACAGGAAGTTAGAGTGAGGAACTTCACATCTGCTTGACTGGTGAAGGAGAAGGAGCTGATTGTGAAACCAGCAAGCTGAGCGAATCAACCCCTGCGCAAAAGATGGCTGACTTAAGCGTGATGACTTATCAGCTTCCAGGAGGCCTCCTGGTTGTGGAGGTTGATGGTCGTGAATATCTGCGGTGCCTGTGCGTCCAATGCAGGTCACCCGAACCGGCCCCAAGTACTACGGCACAGTGCTAACAGTGTGGCACGTTCTACCTCTGGCCTATTGAGCCATGCCCTACAATAATGACCCCGCGAGATGCCTCTCCAGCGACGCTGATCGAGGTGGAGGCGGATGAGAAGGCTGCCCTAGTCCAACATGTCACCCCTGCGGTAGGGACCCAGGCCCAGCCACCAAAAGATGCCCCGACGGAGGAGAGCGCGACCGCAGTGGAGGTACCGGAGCGGGCCCGTTTCGTACCCATACCCACTGGAGGTGCCGCAAGGACTCGAGGTGATTCTCCAGCAGAGGAGCCGTTACAGTCCTCGTCGGATGAGAGAGACAGCCTGTCATTGATGGTGATGCGCCAGCCGGCGGACCACCCCAGCTGTAAAGAAGAAGTTCCACTTACCCCTGAGATGGAGCAGACGAGTCCAGAGACACCCCGACGGCGAGTGCTGGTGCGGCGTGAACCGCGTAATGTCCCACGGCCATGGCGACTCTCAGTGCGGCGGAGATGGGACCCGAGACGGCTCCGGAGGAACCAACGAGCATCGCAAGACAGCGGAGTGGTAAGAGGACACCACCACCCCCTTATTCTCTCCAGGTGAAG